>NC_087159.1:11817500-11822500 GCF_035594125.1 Scylla paramamosain
AAGAAGAAAGGTCTCAGAATAGTTAGTAATTAGGGAAGACCATACGAGAACACGGGGCAAGTGTTAAAACCTTGGCCATGGTGTGTGAAGTTTGTCGTTATACTAATCACTTCTGCTTGAAAAGATTGTGTTGAATTATACCCACGAGACGTTCACAGAGAGTTGCTTCGAAATTATTCGTTTGTATATCTCATAATGCATGGTGCTTATAGTGTTTAATTATTTGGTGAGAGAGAGAGAGAGAGAGAGAGAGAGAGAGAGGGGAGGGGGCAGTTTAGATGGGGGAGATAGGGAGGGGGGATATGAGAAATGTAGAAACAAGGAAGGAATGGGGATGGGGAGGCGAATATTTACACATCACTTCTGGCCAATGATATTTACGAGTACCTATTAAGATCCCTTGAGTTGTCATGTCGTTTTAGCTAAAAATGAGAGTAGGAGGGCTGTTTCATTAAGTTAGGATCCGTCTGTACATATGTAGCTTTATAAGAACAGAGACTCAATGTGAACAAAGAAGAGGTGACGAAAGAAGAAGAGTATCAACACTATCATAACTCTGTATCAAGTTCACTGGGCAGGAGGGGCGAGTGTTTGTCATGAGGGTTCTACTGATAGCAATGTGTGTTTTAGTGTTTAAGTGTATGCTAATCAGGGGTGCACTTATCTATTCCTGCATCAGTAATAGTGATGATTTGTATGCTGTGCTGGTCGGTAAATGTCTCTGTTTGAGTGTTTTAAGTACCATGATTGTAATTTTCTCTTCTCACAAGGATCTGCTTAGAATATTTATTTATGCCTGTCTGTGTGGTAGTGTAGCAAAAGAAAATTTATGCTTGTCCCCTCTCTCTCTCTCTCTCTCTCTCTCTCTCTCTCACACACACACACACACACACACACACACACACACACACACACACTAAAGCGCCGCCAAATTGCACACTGGTGGGTCAAGGCAGCGTGTTAATGGCAGGGAAGCAGACCACGAAACAGCAAACATTACTAATGGACAAGATTATCACTAAAATTTTATGGCGTTAACATCTCTAATCAGCTAAGAGTCCGCTGCTAATCCCCTAATCCCTATCACTCCCTCCTCACCTCCATACTCCTCCCCCTTAGTGCTCCCCTACCCCCCTAGTGACGCCGGAGCCCGAGGGGAGTCGAACCCAACCTGCCGGGGTGTGTGAGTCGTTCTGCACCAGCGAGCAAGAATAACACTGTTTACAACCGTGGCGTATCATTAAGGAGTTGTCTAGCGAAAGGATACCACGGTGTTTGTCTTCATTTGGATCAGCTGGGTTGAGTTTTGTATTGAATTATTTTGTTAGTGTGTTGGTTTTTACAGAGGTTCCGTTTGTGTTGTTTTCAGTTGAGTTCAGTTTAGTTCAGTTTGGTTTAGTTTGGTTTCCGTTGATTGCTGTGTTCGCGTGTTCAGTTTTTGTTGTGGTGGTTCGTGTTTGTTATGAAGAGTTTGTGTTGGTTTTGAGTTGTTTTGCTAGTTTAGTTTGTGTTGATTTGTTAGTGTTTTTTTTTCTTTTCGGTTTTGGTCTAGTTTGTGTAATTTAGCAAAGTTGGTTCTGTTTGATTTAGTTATTCTAGTTCAGTTAGTATGGTTAAGTTAATTAAGTGTAGTTTACCTTAGTTCCTTGTTCTGTTAGTGTTTTTGCGTCTGTATGTGAAGTCATCTTATTGAGAGAGAGAGAGAGAGAGAGAGAGAGAAACATAAATAAACTAATAACACACAAAGCAAGTAAATACCTGAATCAAGCGTGCACGGCTGAGAGGCAGACATGAGTGCGTTACTATCAAAATATTGGCAAAGCTGCGTCAACGTTTCCTTAATTAATCCTGTCTTTTCTGTTGCATTCGCTACTACTTCTTACCCTCCGCGTTAAACCAGAAGATTAAGAAGGACGAGGTAGACGGCTGGAAGGAACGGTGAATGCGGAGGATTATTCACTTTTACCATCTTACATCTCTCCCTTCCAATTTGAGTACCAGCCATAAATAGATTTGTAAGGGTAATAAAATTGTTGCTGTTTGCTATTCTTTTGCGTTCCACTGGGTAGAAATAAGAGCACACTGTTGGGACTAAAGAAAGGTCAATGCCACGTAGTTAACTGCTGTCTCGGTACTTGGAAGCCATACAATTCAACACACGTCAGGAGTAAGTGGCACAAAAACGAGACGGTGAATGGATAACCTCTACACCGGGAAGCACAATCCAATCCAATCCAAAAGTAAAGGACACGAAAAAAAAAAAGAAAGAAAAGAAAATGAGACGGAAAGCAAATAACCTCTACATTGACGAAGCATTATCTAATTCAAGAGTAAATAGCACAAAAACGAGACGATGAATAAAATAACCTCTGCATTGACAAAGTAACGAGACAAACAAGCAAATTCAGGCGCAAACAGTACACGCTTCCTCACCGTCACCAGTTCACCTCGCAGAAATCCAGCCATTGCCAACTCCCGCACGTCGCTACAGGGAATCAAATACAAAGTGCCGCCGCCCCTGATGCCACACGCCACATGCTCCTCACGCTTCTCCCTACCGCAGCCCCGACCCGCCCTCACCAGCCCCCGGACCCTGCAGAGGCGCGCCGGGTGTGGGGTAGTCAGGCCACGAGCACAGTCTGAAGGGCTCGTCTCTGGTGTAGGATGTGGCACTGCAGTACTGTACCCTTCCTTGCCCCGCCCTGTGTGATGGTAGGGGTTTATTTGTTTATTTATGTATTCTTTAAAGTAGGGCTCTCTCTCTCTCTCTCTCTCTCTCTCTCTCTCTCTCTCTCTCTCTCTCTCTCTCTCTCTCTCTCTCTCTCTCTGCTTGATTCTGTTTTTACTTGGTGTTTTTCGTTTTTATTTATTATTATTTCATTCTCGTTTACTTTGCTTTTTTGTTTTGTTATTGTTTTAACGATATATTTTTTTTTTGTCCGTTTCAAGTAAAAGCATTAGTGATTCTCTCTCTCTCTCTCTCTCTCTCTCTCTCTCTCTCTCTCTCTCTCTCTCTCTCATACACACACACACCTCACGCCCCCCTCGTAAACATCTCGTCGCGTCCAAACAGTATATAACTCCTGCCTTGCTGCCTGATGCTCCTCACACGCCAACCTTCCTCTCCGCGCACGACCCCCGAGCCAGGACCTGCATGCCGCCAAGCTGGTATAACTTAATAAGCTCACTTGTCGCTTCTTAACCTCATTCATATTCCCAGCGGGTCCTCGTGTTCATACCTCAGGGCATCCATCACTCCCAAGGACCTTAAGAAGCACAAGAAACCTGTTAGTCTTCGTGCTGTTGTCTTTTTCTAGTATAGTTCAACATATAAGTACACACACACACACACACACACACACACACACACCTACAGTGGTTGTTAACTAGTGGACCTTCACGTTTATGTTTCGAAACTATGAATGAAGCAGTGTGGGTGTTTTAGTGAGGTTTCATGACCCTTCTCCTTCATCTTAGTAACGTAAAGGTTTTGCAGAAGGAAGCGCTGGTATTGGCATTACGTATTCTAGCACTCAGCGTTACACATGAGCGTGACTGAAGTAGAATTGTTAGTACCGGATGAGATGGGAGCTTTGAAATACCTATTAAATATATGGATAGGGATGACAGGTGGGTACAGGTATGTATACTCGTAATTTACACAGGGAATGCTGGCTTCTTGTGATTTCCCCTTATGCCCTTGTTATGGATACGTACATTCTGTTACAACGGTGATGCGCAAACAGCCAAAGTCTAACATCCCACTGAGATTCCTTGTGCCACTTAAACCAAGGCACGAACTTCATCTTGGTTTGTAAGCTTCCGTCACAAGTTGGGAATCCGTGGAGATGGAGAGGAGGAAGAGAGGAGACAGGCAAACGTAGATCATGTCCTATATTATGGAACGGGAATGTGAGTGAAAAAAAGGGAGGAATACAAAAAAAAAAAAAACAACGAGAAAGAACAAACAGTAGCACACTTTTTTTGGGCTTATTAGGTCATTTTGTGATGGACAGGGAGGCAGGGAGGTAACAAGTAGCGGGAAAGGGAGGCAGGGAGGTAACAAGTAAGGGAGATATTATCCGATTACTATTGAGGGAAAAAGGAGGGAAGGACGGTAGTTAAGGGCATTTAAAGATAAGGGAAAGAGGAAGGAGAAGAAGAAAAGGATAGAGAGAAGAAAAGAGAATAGTAAGGAACAGTTAAAGGTAAAGGGAACAGACAGTCACCATATAGAGGAAGGAAGGAGAGATAGAAGACGAAAAGTAATATGAAACGGTTATGAGTGATGGAGGGATCGACACTCACTATAGAGAAGGAAGGAGGAATAGAGGAAGGGAGGAATAGAAATAAGAAACAGTTAAGAGTAAGGGAGGGGGCCGATAATCACTACACAGAGGAAGAAAGATAGGTTAAAGCGATGGTTGTAAGGGACAAGGAGGGAGGGAGGGAGTGAGGGAGGAGGGGGACGGTCCACAGTCACCATACAAAGAGCCTCGTGCACAAAAACCCGGTCCTCGGCGCCTCCTACTTTCGCTTTCTGCCGCTGTAACGCGAGTCGAAGGAACCTGTTCGCTGGCCCACTTGGCGAATTCACAGGAGGCCGGGGCGGGACAGGACATGCCTCTTATCATCCCTTCCCAGAACACGGACCGTCCTCGCCACCACCGCCTCTGCCGCCGCCGCTGCCGCCTGACAACCTCCCCCAGTCGCGCTATTTTTCTCTGCTGGCGAAGAATTTTGATAGTGTCAGACCGGCGCAGATAATTATTGTGGTGAATTTTAATGGTTTGCAAAGTGACGGTGATGTCTTATTTTATTTTGTCTTGATAATGCAGTCACTAATATTTATTATGCCTTACACGCCCCATGACCGCAGCTTCATAATGAGTCCGCTGTCAGATGCTGCTGAAAATAATTCCATGTGAGGTGTTATTGTGTTTGTTGTTTCTTTGTATACTCGCGTCGATTATTCAGGAATTGATGTTATCTGTTGCGAG
>NC_087159.1:11827500-11835000 GCF_035594125.1 Scylla paramamosain
CTCCTACTATCACCTTGGTAGTCTTAGATCAGGTCACCTCGTGAGGACCGCAAGGTCTGTTGTGGCCTGTGTATCAATGTAACTCTGTTACATTGATACACAGTAACATGTCTGGCATGGAGGCGTACATTCCTCACTCTTTTTTCCTCGTCCTAAACCTTCTAAACCTTGGTTTAACACAGCTTGTTCTCGTGCTATACATGATAAAGAGGTGGCTCACAAAAGGTACTTAAGCCTTCCATCACCAGAATCTCATGCACTTTATATTTCTGCCCGGAACCATGCCAAGTCTGTTCTCCAACTAGCCAAAAACTCCTTCATTAACAGAAAATATCTCCAATAACTTTGCTTCTTCTTCTTTCCCTCCTTTATTTCAACCAGATGGCACCACTGCTATCACATCTATTTCTAAAGCTGAACTCTTCGCCTCAAACCTTTGCTAAAAACTCTACCTTGGACGATTCTGGGCTTGTTCCTCCCTCTCCTCCACCCTCTAACTACTTCATGCCACCTATCAAAATTCTTCGCAATGATGTTTTCCATGCCCTCGCTGGCCTAAAGCCTCGGAAGGCTTGTGGACCTGATGGGGTCCCTCCTATTGTTCTCCGAAACTGTGTCTCCTTGCTTGCACCCTGCCTAGTCAAACTCTTTCAGCTCTGTCTGTCAACATCTACCTTTCCTTCTTGCTGGAAGTTTGCCTACATTCAGCCTGTTCCTAAAAAGAGTGACCGTACTTATCCCTTAAGTTACCGTCATATTGCTTAATTTCCTGCCTATCTAAAGTTTTTTAATCTATCCTCAACAGGAAGATTCTTAAACATCTATCACTTCACAACCTTCTATCTGATCGCCAGTATGGGTTCCGTCATGGCCGCTCTACTGGTGATCTTCTGGCTTTCCTTACTGAGTTTTGGTCATCCTCTTTTTAGAGATTTTGGTGAAACTTTTGCTGTTGCCTTGGACATATCAAAAGCTTTTGATAGAGTCTGACACAAAGCTTTGATTTCCAAACTACCCTCCTACGGCTTCTATCCTTCTCTCTGCAACTTCATCTCAAGTTTCCTTTCTGACCGTTCTATTGCTGCTGTGGTAGACGGTCACTGTTTTTCTCCTAAATCTTTTAACAGTGGTGTTCCTCAGGGTTTTGTCCTGTCACCCACTCTCTTCTTATTATTCGTTAATGATCTTCTAAACCAAACTTCTTGTCCTATCCATTCCTAAGCTGATGATACCACCCTGCACTTTTCCACGTCTTTTCATAGACGTCCAACCCTTCAGGAGGTAAACATTTCACGCAGGAAAGCCACAGAACGCTTGACTTCTGATCTTTCTAAAATTTCTCAATGGGGGAGAGCAAACTTGGTATTGTTCAATGCCTCAAAAACTCAATTCCTCCATCTATCAACTCGACACAACCTTCCAGACAACTATCCCCTCTTCTTCAATGACACTCAACTGTCCCCCTCTTCTACACTGAACATCCTCGGTCTGTCCTTTACTTATAATCTGAACTGGAAACTTCACATCTCATCTCTAGCTAAAACAGCTTCTATGAAGTTAGGTGTTCTGAGACGTCTCCGCCAGTTTTTCTCACCCCCCCCCCCAGCTGCTAACTCTGTACAAGGGCCTTATCCGTCCATGTATGGAGTATGCTTTACATGTCTGGGGGTTCCACTCATACTGCTCTTCTAGACAGGGTTGAATCAAAAGCTTTTCGTCTCATCAACTCCTCTCCTCTGACTGTCTTCAGCCTCTCTCTCACCGCCGCAGTGTTGCATCTCTAGCTGTCTTCTACCGCTATTTTCATGCTAACTGCTCTTCTGATCTTGCTGACTGCATGCCTCCCCTCCTCCCGCGGCCTCGATGCACAAGACTTTCTTCTTTCTCTCACCCCTACTCTGTCCACCTCTCTAACGCAAGAGTTAACCAGTATTCTCAATCATTCATCCCTTTCTCTGGTAAACTCTGGAACTCCCTGCCTGCTTCTGTATTTCCACCTTCCTATGACTTGAATTCCTTCAAGAGGGAGGTTTCAAGAAACTTATTCATCAATTTTTGACTACTGCTTTGACACTTTTATGGGACTGGCACTTCAGTGGGCATATTTTTTATTGGATTTTTGTTGCCCTTGGCCAGTGTCCTTCCTACAAAAGAAAAAAAAAAATGTAATCTCTTTCTCTTCCTCCTCCTCCTCCTCATCATCATCATCATCATCATCATCATCATCATCATCATCATCATCATCATCATCATCATCGAAACAAGAGCGATATTGAAAATGTACTGAAAATTTGTTCCCTCCCGCAGGTTAGCTCCGGTGGAAGGAAACACACCTGTCGTCCATTATTTCTCTCCACTAAATCTGGCAACAACGCGTGCGTGTTAATGTGATTTATCGGTGGTCTCTTGTTTCATTATTTTCTCCTCGTGCAGCCCTTGAGTCTTTTATTGTTGACTAGGAACACTTACTGCTCTTACATAACTTGCTGGTGGAATAATGGAATAGACTCAGTGCTCAGTTTGTTAGTGCCGAGTCATTAGGAGTTTTAAAGGATTAGATAGATTTAAGGATCAGGATTTTAGATGGAAATAAAGAGGTATGCTTCATGTAAATACCGCTACGTGTATACTTGATAGTTTCCTGCAGCTTGCTCTATTTTCTTATGTTCTGATGCGGAGGATAAAAAAAAAAAGAGAGAAAAAAAACTAATCTTAACGTGTGAGTAAATGATTAGATGAATAGAAACGAGAGTAATATTGACAGGAAATTCCAGTGCATTGCGGCCAAGAAGAAACATTAGACAGGAAATCGCAACATGGAAAAAACAAGACGAATGAAATGTGTGGTGAGGCGAGTGTGTAATTTCAGGCCCATAACAGGTTTCTATTTTTTTCTCTATCTAATCTCCCATTCCTTTTGATAATGTTTAAGTAAGTTTTTCGCTAAGCCACGCGCGTGCAGAGGTAAATTAGAGCACAGGCGGGCGGAGGGCAAGAAACCAAGCTGCAGGCTGTGGACGACGAGAAGCTAAGCCGACCTACATTTTTTTTTTCCCTCTCGTCTTGATGGAAAGGAACAATCTCGCCTCATCGTGTGTCAAAAAGTTGCAGTGCTAGTGTGTGTGTGTGTGTGTGTGTGTGTGTGTGTGTTATTTGAGATTCCTTTCTCCTTTAAAACATTAGTCAGCAGCATTTAAATAAGAGTCGCGTGTTGTATGTAAGAATTATCACTTAGATGATTTGCTCTTTTGACTTACATGGGTATATCAGGTTTTTTTTATTTTATTTTTTTTTTATTCCTATTACTGTGGTTGATTTGATGCTTCTTACTTCAGTACAATATCTACAATGTATTAATTCTCTTTTTTTTTTCCTTCAGGTGTTACAATTGATCTTATTTTGATGCAGTGTTTGTTTAGTTTTGTTTCTGTAACTCTAGTTGATTGTTTGTTTTGTATATGTGCAGCATATTAGTATTTATTTATCTATTTATTTATTTATTTATTTATTTATCCATCCATTAGTATATCTATATATTCATCTACTTAGCTACTTATCTACCTACATATCTATCTATCTACCTACCTATCACTTCATTCTTCTTCCTCCGACAGATAGACAGACAGCCATGGACAACAATCAAACAAACAAACATGGCGGAGACAGACACACAGATTACTGCATCACACAAGACTGAATGATAAGTTCCCTGAGTCGCCGCCACAACACCACCACCAACAGGGTCACACGGCGCCGCGGGACTGCATGAAGATGATCACAAGTGCATCACCCACTGTGACCCTCCAGCCAGCCAGCCAGCCAGTGTCTATGAACCACAACAGCAAGAACTATATGCCCTTCTATCGCCTCTCCCTCTTTTCGCTCCATCGCCGCCACCACCGTCGCCAAGCCACGCCAGGCCAGGTCGACCTTCAGCCCTTCACCACCTGAGAGAGAGAAAGGTACTGTAAGTGACATTTCTCATGGTGGATTGTTTAGTTATCTGGATACCTGCTCTTATTAACCTGGTGTTTTTTTCCTGTTTCTGTCTGTTTGTCTGTATCTCTCTCTCTCTCTCTCTCTCTCTCTCTCTCTCTCTCTCTCTCTCTCTCTCTCTCATGAAACTTCAGAATGTCAGCCAAACGCAATTTCCGTCTAAGCCTGTATGTATTCCCACGCTGTGTACTCGTGTTCCTAATGGTGTGTTTGTAAAGTCAGTGTGTGTTCCTGCATTCCCTCACACCACACACGAGAACTGCAGGCAGGTTGGTGACACACACACACACACACACACACACACACACACGCTCACACACACATGACAGTAACAGGATATTTCATTAGTGCCGTTAAGAGGCGTTATGGCGGCTGTAACAGTGTGGTGCCGCCTTCGGGCCAGCCAGCACCTTGACCGGCACACACTCCAGCACGCACTCACCCACCCACACTGAAAGAGAAGCGCTGGGAGTGGCGGGGAGTCATTGCGACGACAGTGAGGTAACGGTGAACAGTAATACCTGCAGCTCTTAGGCCGACGTTGCCGCGGGGGATACGAACCAGCTACACGCCCTTATAGTGACAGTTTGAAGAGCAGTGACGCCACACCGTCCCCCCACCACCACCACGCCCCCGCCACCATCACGCCCGATAATGCAACACCTCGCCGTCAGTGTGGCCTTGTCAGGGTTCGTGTGGGTGGAAAACGGGACAGACTGTAGCCCGGAGCCGCGTGTCGTGTGTTGCGTTGCCACCGCTGTGTCCCGCGGTGTGCATTGCTGCGGCGTGACTCTCCTTGCTCATGGTGGACTGACGCGGCGTGATAGATGACCCTAGGAAGACGTGTTGTTAAAATTATAAACACCTGCGAACATTTCACCTTAAGTCGCGTGTTGGCACAGTCGTGGATGCAATAGTACAGGAAAGGCTGCGGTTCCTGCCTCAATGGCTCGAGTTTCGTGCCTTAAGCTGAGCGTCGTCATTTGGTGCAAAAGCCTGCGTTCTTCTGTAACCTTAACTTGGCTCCGTGACCTTCGCTGGCTGGCTTGAGAAGAATTTCATGCGCTCTGTCCGTTGCTGAATATAACTGAGGCGGTGATTGTAGGTGTAGAAGTATGGAAGTCTCCTTGTCTATCTATATACAGTTCATTACTCGTATCTACAGGTAGACAGAGAGGAAGCAGCTGGAAGAGATCACGTGCAGAAGGAAGGGATAATGGGAGAATAAATCCAAAGTTACGTAATCGACAGCAAGTATCTTGTGTTCGCAAGTCCGCGTGTGGCGTTAATTGGCTCGGTCTGTTTACGCCGCTAACTACGACTTGCATCAGTAAGGCGCAGACCAGGAACACAAGATTACGAGCCGGGAAAGCACGCTGATTTGCACATAGAGTCGGTGATCGCTTACCCGTGAGGTGAAAGATTCCATTTGCGTGATGTCAGAGGGGGACGAGGGTAAGGAGGAGGACGATGAGGACGAGAAGGTGGAGGAGCTCGATAAATCACGATAATTGCAGGATGTACACCGACCAGTAACAGGTTGAGTAGGAAGAACCAGGATTTACTGAGAGGGTGTGGTGGAGTCGATGTGAGAAGCAGGAAGTGAGGAACAAATGCAGTGATGGAAGGTGTAACTGAGACGCCGCTAACGAGCTGAGGAGTGGGGAGCGGCTGGATGGGGAGGGTGTGGAGAGCGAGGGTTACATGGGTGCAGGGGGGGAAAGGTAGCGTGGGTATAGGGAAGGCATGATCAGGGGGATATTTACAAAGCGGGTGGGTGAGTGGATATGTTTGAGAAAGGGAGGAAGGGTACTGATTATTAAAAGTTATGGTGACTTGGGCGAGGCTGGATTGAGGGGAAGGCTGTAGATGGAATGGTGAAGTAGTAGAGGACGGGTGGAGGCAGGCATGAAGTGTGAAGTTGATGGTGGAGGCAGGGAAATTAAAGGTAATGGATGGAGCAGTGATGATGGTGATGGATGGTGAGAAAGGGAAACCTCCTTGGTGAATCTCATGCTGTCTGGTTTATCTGATAGTGAACTTTTTTTTTTTCTTCTGGTTCTCTATTTTTGTAAGAGGAAACAAATTCAATCTCCACACTTTGTTGTATATAGAAATAGATAAACATATTATAATCCCCCCCCAAAAAAATGTAACATGAAAACAAATATTACAATCATGGACAATGTTTGAATTATGTATCATTATGGGATAGACTGCTTAGGCGAAGGGTCACTGTCATGCATCATCATCATCATCATCATCATCATTACAGTATATTATTCTACTTCAGGACGAAAGAAAACACAGAAAATTTCCATTCATCATATTCATTCATCTGCATCAGTTGTCCATCCATTCCCAGTCATTCCTTGGTGACCCCAGACAGACATTTCATCCTTCGAAACACCACCTCCTCCTCCTCCTCCTCCTCCTCCTCCTCCTACTCCTCCTGCTCCTCCTCCTCGCCTATCTTACACCACGCCACGTCTCAACCACGACCCACAATCACACTCAATGCATTCAGAACACTCAGTCCGGCCGCTATTATTTCGTTATTCAGCCGCGAAGTGTTGCGGAAAGAAAACATTGAGCGGGGGAGGAGTGGGGGCAGGACGCTGGGAGGTTTGGCTTAGCTACCTCACCGCAAACACAACAACAATGAGGGAGTCAGTTCATCTCATCTCGTTAAGGCGACCACTGCTCTTGTGGTTATGGCGAGTGTGTGTGTGTGTGTGTGTGTGTGTATGTGTTTACCTAGTTATAGTATTGCCTGAGCTCTATTTGTCTGGTTCTTGCTTTCTTTGTTGCATTATTCCAGTTTTCTTTCATGTTTGCCCTGTCCTCTCCCGTCCCCCCTTTCTCTCTTTCTTTCTGCGTGTGTGTGTGTGTGTGTGTGTGTGTGATGTGCGGGGTCCCTGCGTTAAGTACGTAATTCGTATACATCACCACCCACAAAAAAGGAGAACGTGTGGCCAGTGGAGAGGAACGGGTCACAATGAGCTGCGGGAGCGTGCATGTGTTCACTACCGTGCTGGCCTGGCGGACGTTCATTACCACACACTGACCGGCTGCTAATTGTATGCTGTCCGGCAGTGGTGCGTGAAGGAAGCGGTGGCTGGCCGGGGCGCGGTGGGTACGGCTACACTAAGTCTTGCCTTGCCCATCACGTTCATAAAGAAGAGAAGGAAAGTGAAGGACTTAATGTACAGTCGGTTGGAGTAACGCCTCTGCCACTTCCCCTTTCGCAGTTTCAGTAGAGTCAATGGTTGGCGCCATGTCCGAGTCTCCTCCAGTTATTTGCTCCTTGAATCTTCCTCGGTGATTCCTGGTCCTTGTGTTCGTTAGCGACGTGTGTCACCTCCCACCTGATGAAAGATGTTGTCATTGGTTAAACCCCAAAGCGGAGACGGTACGCAGTTCTTTCTTTTCTATTTTTTTTTCTTTATAATGTGTAAGAGGGGACTCTAGTCTAAAGTAACAAAAACGCTATTAAAATAAAGG
>NC_087159.1:11840000-11870000 GCF_035594125.1 Scylla paramamosain
GCTCACTGGCTGGCAGGGCTGAGCGGGAATCGAACTAATGGTCTTGTTTTGGCTCGTTAGTACTTAGTCTTGTAATTTCCTCCCTTATCGTGGTGGTGTTTCTCTCTCTCTCTCTCTCTCTCTCTCTCTCTCTCTCTCTCTCTCTCTCTCTCTCTCTCTCTCTCTCTCTCTCTTTTTCTTTTCCTTTGTGCCTTTTCGTCTTATTTTTTCTTTTCTTTCTTTATTTATTTACTCATTCATTTGTTTATTTCTTCTTCCGTTTTTTACTTCCTTTCTTTCTCTTCCTTTCTATCTCTTCGTATTTTATCTCCCTTTTTTTCTTTATTTCTTTATTTATTTTTCATTTAACATTCTTTATATAATTTTTGTATCGAGGATCTCTTTTCTTGTTTTCTTTTCTTTATTATTATTGTGGTCTGCGAAGTTCGTATCTTTTCCTCTCCTTTTTTGTCTTCCTTTTTTTTTCTATTTCTCTTAACACCTGCAGTTTAATTTCACATTTTGATGTCATCATTTCATACTTTTCTTCCCGCTAATTTCATGATCCGTTCATAATCACGTTTATTTATTTTTTTTTTTTTAAGTTTCATTTCTCTTCCTTTATTTTTGACTCGACCTGTACCAAGCCAGTTCTTCGATCCTTTCATTGTGTTTATGCTAAGTGTTCTCTCCTTTTGTCCACCACCGCTACCACAATCACCACCACTGCTTCTCTTCACTCCTCACATGCTAATAGAACCTGAACCTTGTCCATTATTCTTCCCCTAGCCTCCTTTGCCCCTCAGTTTTCTCTTTTCTCCCTCATTCTCCTCCTCATCTGTTCCGTCCCATCACTCCTCGCCTCCACCAGGTCTCTGCTCCCACCAGTCGTAGCCTCATCCTCACCTTCCATCACTCTCTCCTCGCCCACCTCACCGTGTTCTCAGCCTCAGCATCCCCCACTCCCCTTCACTGACTCATCCTGTCACCCAGCATCCGGCAACACCCTCCCCAGCCTCTCATCTACACCCATCTTCTCCACCTTTCCACCTTCTTTCCTCCATTCCAAGCCAGTCCTGTTCACTCATCCTATTATTCGACTCATCCTTCTTTTTTTTTCCAGTTCAGTCGAGTTTTATTCACTCATGCTATCATCTTCACTTATTCTCCCTTCTTTCCTTATTTTCCATCGTATCATCTTCATTTGTTCTTACCTACTTCATTTCTATCCAGTCCTGTTTACTTATCATCTTATTCTGACTAATTATTCCTCTCCTTCCCTCCTTCATTCCTGTTCAGTCCTGCTAAGCCATCCTCCTATCTCCTCCTTTCCTCTTCTTCCCTCCTTCATCTTTTCCTAGGTATCTAAATTCCCTCTTTTCTTGCTCTTTTTTTTTCTCTATTCCTCCTAGCTAGTACCTCATCACCTATCCTTCTTCCCTTTTCTTCATTATGCTCTTTCTAACCCACTTCCCTTTCTCTCCCTTTCGCTTATATATTCAGTACCCAACTCCTCCTCCTTCTCCTCCTTCACCACTCATCTTTACCCATTCCCTTCCTATCTCTCAGTCCCTCAGTCCTCTCCCTCCCTCGCCCTCTCATCCCGGCGCCTTAGAAATACACCACTACTTGACCCGCCTTTCCTCTCTCACTTTCACTCTCGGACAGCCAGGAGAGGAGAGTCACTTGTTCTTCGGCTTGCTGATTGACTTGCCTCGATGGTTCAGTGTCTGGTGGGTTATGGAGTGATTCGTGTTTGGTGTTTATTGTGTGTGTGTGTGTGTGTGTGTGTGTGTGTGTGTGTGTGTTTTAAATGTATGTGTCTGTATTTTGTCTCTCTCTCTCTCTCTCTCTCTCTCTC
This sequence comes from Scylla paramamosain, assembly GCF_035594125.1. Lineage (NCBI taxonomy): Eukaryota > Metazoa > Arthropoda > Malacostraca > Decapoda > Portunidae > Scylla > Scylla paramamosain. Next base: position 11,841,841 of record NC_087159.1, read on the forward strand.
TCTCTCTCTCTCTCTCTCTCTCTCTCTCTCTCTCTCTCTCTCTCTCTCTCTCTCTCTCTCTCTCTCTCGTACAACAACAAGTACTACTACTACTACTACTACTACTACTATTACCAGTCTTACATGGCTGATTTCATCTTAACATCTGACAATATAATAATAATAATAATAATAATAATAATAATAATAAAATCAACTTACATACCTTTTATTACTCGTACTTTGTATCTTATTTTGTTTTGAATCTGTTTTATCCCTTAACTCCTGCTTCTCCTTCTCTTTCTGTTGCTCTTCCTCTTCCTCCTTTTACTTTTGTTTCGGAGTGAGCAATTTGTTTACAGTTTCCGTTGTGTTAGCATTTTTCTACTTTTTATCAATATTTTTTTTTTCATTCCATTGTCCTCTCTCTCTCTTGTTGACCTCCTGGCCTTATCTTTCCCCTCCATCTCTTTGTTTCTCCTTCTTTCTCCTTCTCCCTTTCTCTTGCTCTCTCTCTCTCTCTCTTTCTCTCTTTCTCTCTCTTCACTTTCTCTTTCATCGTGACTTGCTTTTCTTTCTCTCTCCCACCTTTTATATCTTCCTTTCTTTCCAGCCTGTCAATCTCTCTCTCTCTCTCTCTCTCTCTCTCTCTCTCTCTCTCTCTCTCTCTCTCTCTCTCTCTCTCTCTCTCTCTCTCTCTCTCTCTCTCTCTCTCTCTCTCTCTCTCTCTCTCTCTTTCTTTCTTTGTCCCTTTTCATCCTGTTTACTTTCATCTCTTTCTATTTCACCTCTTTCACCTCTCCTGTCCTGTCTGGTATTTCTCTCTCTCTCTCTCTCTCTCTCTCTCTCTCTCTCTCTCTCTCTCTCTCTCTCTCTCTCTCTCTCTCTCTCACTCGCTATTTATACTTGAATTTTCCACGTTTTTACATTTTCTTTTCGTCAATTTCCTCTTTTCCCTCCTTTCTCTTTCTTCCGCATTGCCACTTTTAAGATTTAATGCTAACTTATTCCACCCCTTTCCTTAACCATCCACCCCTTTGCTTTCTCTTTCTCTATTACTTTTCCTCGTTTTCTTCAGCTAATCAACATTTTTTCCCCCCTTTTGAGAATGTTTATTTATTTTGAAAGGTCTCTTGGTTTTAGACGAGTCATCCGTTTTCTTTCAACCTCATCTGCTCTGCTCGTTTTCTTTTTTTTTTCTTTTTTTCTTTTTTTCTTTTTTGTTCCTACTTCCTTTTGTGTAGTTTTGTAAATGTATCTTGTACATTTATGTTTAATTTCCACTTTTTCTTCCATTTTTCTTTTTTTGTAATGATTCACAGTTTTTCCTTTTTATTTTTGTTTTTTTTTACTTTTTTTTTATCTACTTCATGTTACTCTGATAATGATTTGCTCTTCAAACATTATAATTTTTCTTGCAATCTATCAACACCGTCATGTTTATCAACCGTACTCATCCCTTGTTTAATTTTCTTCGTTTCATTGTTTTCCTTTGCATTCCGGTTTGCACGCCAAGCTTCTCCATGTGTTTTTTTTTTTTTATTCTGTCTCCTTCCCTCGTGCCGCAGTCTTCGTGTCTCTCTCGCTGTTTGGTTTTATTCATCTTAATATAAACCTGCAAATTTATGTATCATTATTCCCTTTGTGGTTTTTATATTCCTTAATATTTTTTTTTTTCTGCAAATGTATGTGGTTTTTGTGTATAAATGTATTGTCTTTGGTTTCCTATATTGGTTTTTATTCTCTCTCTCTCTCTCTCTCTCTCTCTCTCTCTCTCTCTCTCTCTCTCTCTCTCTCTCTCTCTCTCTCTCTCTCTCTCTCTCTCTCTCGTTCAGTAAGTTTGTATTTTTTTCTTTTACTTCTTACTAAATTTTCTAACAAATTGCTTTATTCCTTTTTTTCTTTAAATTTGCCACTTTTTCTCTTCTCAGTGACTTCATCAGTGTATTTTCTCTTTTTCACCACGTCTGACAGTATTTTCTCATTTTAAATTTTTCTCATTAAACTCGTCACAAAAAAAAAAATTTCTTCTGTATTTAGTAAATTTTTATCTTTCCTCTTACAATTTCATCGGTAAATATATATATTTTTTTCTCTCTCTCCTCTTTTCTCAACAAAATTCTTCAGTAGTTCTCATTTCTCTTCTCCTTTCACTAAATTATTCCGTGTGATTTGTCTTGATGTCTTTTTAAGTACATTCGCATTTCTTTTTGTTTAACTTTTCTATTCTGCCTTTCTCTTTCCAATAAAATTCTCAGTAATTTCTCTCCTGTTCTTTTCCAGTAAGTCCATCAGTCACGCCAAGAAAACACTCCTCACCTTTAAGTCAATCCTCATCAGGTAAGCATTGCCATTTATAACACTCCCATTTATTTATGCCTTCCCTCAAGTAATAACATCATATTTCTTTTCACTTTCGCAATATCAAACTTTCTCTTTCATTACGAACGACTCCCTTCCTTTCACTTCTCCCGTTTGCGTTTTCTTCTTCATTCCAGCAAGAGAGACACGTTGCGTTACGGTGGCGTTGCTGCGTTCATTAGTTTCTGCTTAGGCTCGCGTCTCAAGGTCTGCCCTGTGCGAGGTGTTAAGCGTTCCTGGCATTCTTACTGTTTTTCTTGGTAGCGTGAAGACCGTGACGATTGCATTCTGAGTCTGTCTACGTGTCTGTCTGTTTGTCTATCTCCGTGTCCTTGTGTATGTGTAGGTCGAAAGTGATCAAGAAAAAATGGAAACTAGAATGAAAGGTAAGATGGAGTAAAGATTGAAAAATGTACGCATAATGAAGTAAAACTTTAAAAAAAAAATTACCACTCTAGGAAAGTAGAAAGAAAATGGAAGTTGGAAAAGAGAAGTAGGAGTAGGAGAAATAAGTGTTTCTTTCTCTCTCTCTCTCTCTCTCTCTCTCTCTCTCTCTCTCTCTCTCTCTCTCTCTCTCTCTCTCTCTCTCTCTCTCTCTCTCTCTCTCTCTCTCTCTCTCTCTCTCTCTCTCTCTCTCTGTAAACGATTATTTTTACTTTGTGTGTGTGTGTGTGTGTGTGTGTGTGTGTGTGTGTGTGTGTGTGTGTGTGTGTGTGTGCGCGCGTGTGCGTGTGTGTGTGTGTGTGTACCTCCACTGACTTCACTTCTCTCCCTTCCTCTTCCCTTCCTTTCTCTCCTCTTTCCCTCCTCTCTCTCCCCCTTATGCCCCTCGACCTCCCCACCCTGACCCGTGCCAGCCCACGCCGCGCCTCTCACGTGATAACAAAGCCAAAAGGTTGTGGTTGCTATACACACACGCACTTTCACGCCGCCCATAAGAGAGAGAGAGAGAGAGAGATCTTATTTTTTTCAGTTTTGCCTTTTTTTAACTTTCATTTCTTTTCGTTTTTTTCTGAAGTGATGTTGAATTTGTTCGTTTTCATTTTCTTACAAACTTATTAACTTTTCTTCCATTTTCTTCTACGATTTTCTTCTTACATTCTCAAATTTCTTTTTCTGCATTTTTTCCCTCTATATTTTCTCCACCCTTCATAATTTTCTTTCTCTCTCTTCTCACAAGTATGATTATCACGTTTGTCTGTGCGAACAAGCTTTGGAGAAGAATAAGACGTGAATGAGGAAGGGGAAAAAAAAAGAGGAGGAGGAGGAGAAGGAGAGAGATAAAACACATGAATGGTTTATTATATACAATATCATGAGGATTGAATTGCCTGCTACTGTGTTATTCTCTGTTCGATTTTTACATGTTTCTTGGTGCAGTGCTCTATCTTAATGTCAACACTGGAGCATAATGGATGGTAAGTGACTCTCATTTGCGGTTTTTGTAACGGAGTGAATGCTTTGGTTGACCTGCTCTGATTCCTGTCTTGTAAATACGAGTAGATGTGTTTGTGAGGCCCATCCTCCTCTTCCTCCTCGTCCTCTTTTTTTTTTTTTTTTATCGTCATCACCACCTTTTTCTTGCTTTCTTTCTTCTTCGTCTCCTCCTCCTCCTCCATCATTTAGCTTCCCACTTGATGACAAGGAAAAGTTTATGAGGTCTTCTGACGGCGACCTTCTTTCGCCTTGCACCCTACCCCACCCTGCCCCGTCCCGCCCCGCCCCCGCCCCGCCCCGCCCCGCCTCGCCCTGCCCCACCTCCTCTTGCCTCGTCTTGCTCCGGAAACCTGCACCACCTTTCCCAACACGGCCACGCCTTAGGTACTCACAGCCTACCCCATCATTATGCGCTCGTCATCCTTTCTTCGACTTCCTACGCCTCTTCCTCATTCTCTCTCTCTCTCTCTCTCTCTCTCTCTCTCTCTCTCTCTCTCTCTCTCTCTCTCTCTCTCTCTCTCTCTCTCTCTCTCTCTCTCTCTCATTCCCAAGTCTTCCTGTTTTTTTTATGAATATTGTGTTGATTCTGATTATTGTTGTTGTTGTTGTTTTGTTGTTGTTCCTCACTTTTCCGCCATAACATTTTCTTTTCTTTCTCCTTTTCAATATGTATGTACTATTCACTTTCACACCAACACACACACACACACACACACACACACACACACACACACACACCACCACCACCACCACCACCACCACCACCACCAACACCACCAACACCTAGTACACACGCCTTCTCTGTGTATCGTAAACACCAGGTACGGACAGGTGAGGCGCAGGTGGAGGCAGGTGAGGTACTGCCGGGAGTCGTGACCACCCGGCCCGCCTCATGCTCCCAAGAGGAGACTAGGCCGGTTAGGGTTGTATAGTACTTTCTCTTTCAGTTACCTACCTAGACACACACACACACACACACACACACACACACACACACACACACACACACACACACACACACACACACACACACACACACACACACACACACACACACACACACACACACACACACACACACACACACACACACACACACACACACACACACACACACACACACACACACACACACACACACACACACACACACACACACACACACACACACACACACACACACACACACACACACACACACACACACACACACACACACACACACACACACACACACACACACACACACACACACACACACACACACACACACACACACACACACACACACACACACACACACACACACACACACACACACACACACACACACACACACACACACACACACACACACACACACACACACACACACACACACACACACACACACACACACACACACACACACACACACACACACACACACACACACACACACACACACACACACACACACACACACACACACACACACACACACACACACACACACACACACACACACACACACACACACACACACACACACACACACACACACACACACACACACACACACACACACACACACACACACACACACACACACACACACACACACACACACACACACACACACACACACACACACACACACACACACACACACACACACACACACACACACACACACACACACACACACACACACACACACACACACACACACACACACACACACACACACACACACACACACACACACACACACACACACACACACACACACACACACACACACACACACACACACACACACACACACACACACACACACACACACACACACACACACACACACACACACACACACACACACACACACACACACACACACACACACACACACACACACACACACACACACACACACACACACACACACACACACACACACACACACACACACACACACACACACACACACACACACACACACACACACACACACACACACACACACACACACACACACACACACACACACACACACACACACACACACACACACACACACACACACACACACACACACACACACACACACACACACACACACACACACACACACACACACACACACACACACACACACACACACACACACACACACACACACACACACACACACACACACACACACACACACACACACACACACACACACACACACACACACACACACACACACACACACTGAAGAAAGGAAAGGAAGTATCAATGTTTGTAAATACGTGAGAGAGAGAGAGAGAGAGAGAGAGAGAGAGAGAGAGAGAGAGAGAGAGAGAGAGAGAGAGAGAGAGAGAGAGAGAGAATGGGGGGGGTTCCAGGTATACTAAATCACGGGGTCAGGTTTGCCAGATGAGAGGGAAGGAAGAAACGTTATTAGGGAGTCACGAGGCGCGTACAGGTGTGTGTGTGTGTGTGTGTGTGTGTGTGTGTCTAATATTCACACCTATTTGTAGTATTTTCATTCATCTTATGTATTACCTTTGTTACTTTTCATACTGTTCCTGTAATCTCCGTCTCTCACATACTCAAGCCTACTAAAGAACATAGGAAAACAAAGAAAGTTACAAGAAACCATCAGGCCTACACGTGGCAGTCCCTGAAAGCTTCCTCCACCCACACCAGACATCACTGAGGGCAAATGAGTGTGCCACGAAGAGCCTATCACCCTCAGCAGGCCTCGGAGGTTCTCATATATAAGCCAGTCAAGACAAATTACACCCGGATACAAAATCTCACAACCGTCCTTGCATCTTTGGTTCCCCTTACGACTCGCATCACTTACGAGGTCTGTCTTCTCAAACCCCTCGTCTCGTCATCTCGTCTTCCTCCTTTTAACAGGCTCTAGTGCAGATTATTATAATTTCAAGGATGTTTTCAGGATTTTTGTGATAGTTGAGGAAAGTTTCCACGCCATCAATGCGGAAAATGCCCATGAGTGCCAGATTGATTACTTCTGTGGTTTAGCTGGAGACCAAAGCGTTTTAAAATTCAGGTTTAAGAAATATGTTCTGGAGTGTTTCAAGATCTCATCTCGATAACTTTCAACAACCAGTAGTTTGTTGAGGGCATGTTCATGATTCTGTTAATAGTTTAACAAGGAATCTATCGTCATTGGGGAAAACACATGATATATCCGACAAACGATACGTGTTGCCTCTCAAGACTGTTCTCATGAAAATCCAAAATACGAGCCATGTTCCATTCCACATGAGGAAAGAACGCAACGCTGCTCGGGTCCTCTCCCCTAGAAGGCACAGGCGCGGTAGTGGCGGCGTGAGCAGAGAGGCAAATCTTGCGTCACTCGTGCGGGAGCCAAACAAGATGCTGGAACAGGAAGTAGAAAGTACTGCCTGATGGGAACCTTTCAAAGAACTTTGGGAAAAAATCGTGCCGATAATCTCCCCGGCGGGGAATCGAACCCCGGTCTCCCGCGTGACAGGCGGGGATACTAACCACTATACTACCGAGGACTGAGAAGACAGGTTTAAATCTACTAGTAAGATTTTCCTGTTTGCTTCAGTAATTATGGGTTTTGAGTTAATTGATTATTTAGCTGAATATACTCTTAATCTTGTATTGCTGGTGGTATTATTGATATCATTATAAATTTTTTTATTGCTATAACCATCATCATCATCGATAGTTTTGCCACTCATGTTGGGCTCTCCATATATTGTTGTGCCGTCCTTTCCGTCACGTGAGCCTCACCTACCGCCCTCCCTCACCAGCAACCCAGGCCTGTGTGCGTGCAGTGAGGGCTGTAGGTTCTTTCACACTCCACCTATAAATGCATGCAGTGCCGTGTTCCTCTCTGCAGCCTTCTTTCTGTCAGGGCGAGGAGTGAAGCAAGCCGCGGCAGGGCAGTGAGGCGGGAAGCGAAGGAGACGGGGAGTTTGGTGTCTGGTTATGAACGAGTACTTTTTTTTTTGTGCTACATCTCATATCAGCACGAGGAACAAGGTGAGGCACTTCATGGGTGGTTTAGTAACGCACCACCAGCACCACCACTATCCCCACCTCCGCCACCATCACCACCACCACCACCAACACCACCACCGCCGCAGCTACTCAAGCACAAAAAGAGGACGCGGTTTATTGGTCTGGTCGTCCAGCATCTCTCGACAGGTTTCTGTGTTTCGCTTTCTCTCCGCGGTGCAGAAAAAGCTTCCCCGGCAAGTAGCGGCGCAAATCAGTCGAAAGCAGGTTGAGGGGCGCATGCGTGTCGCGGCGGCGGGCGTGGCAGGTCTGGCGTGGTTGGGGGCGCAGGCCAAGGAGGTGGTGAACCCTGCAGGAGGCAAGGAGGAGAAGGTCCTGCAGGAAGGAGGCTTATCATTCCTTCTTTCTTTTCTCTCCTATACGCTGTCACATTTTGGGAGTTAAGATCAGATGATACGTAAACTTATCCCTTCCATCCACGGGTAGAAAAGAAACACACCTTAATTAGTAGTAAGTATGAGTTATTGGTCTATTAACATTCCTGTTGTTACATCTCATCGCCGCTCGTCGCCATTGATAAGTATACGAATAAAACACACCAGTGCCTTACAGCAGCAGTCTTCCATACTCCGCGGGGTTTATTAGGGTTTTTTTATTTATTTATTTTTTTTTTTTTTATTTACGAACCTTAACTTACCACTCGATATTTAGAATTTTTCCTACTTTATCTTTTTGAAAGTATCGCTCAAGAAACTTTTCAACACCTTGTTTTTTGAGTTCGCAAGTCGACTTTTCATGTTGGAAATAGAGCAAGGTCACCACCAGCACGCCTCGCGCGAGAGACAAGCAGCGGGGATGTGGTTCGCGTTTCCGTGTCTCGAAAGAGCGGCTCATTGTGGCTTCCTTGGCGGGGAGGCGCGGGCGTGGTCCAGCTCTCACTTCTCCCCTCCCTCCTCCTGCGTCCTTCCTCAAACCTCTCATTCATTGAAACGCCCCGAGGGTGAAGCCAAAATTAATGAATGGGGACAGGAACAGGTTATGAGGTATCCAGGTTTCAGTCGTGTTTCTGTCAGGTGTAAAAGTAAAGGTGGTGAGATTCGATAGTGTTGCTAATGATGAGATATTTTACAGCAGGAACTCATAAACGAATGAATAAATGACGACAGAGGAGGAAAATAAAAAGGAGAATAAAGAAAAGTGAGTAACCTTGAAATTTTCGTCTGCTTCAAGTTCGCGGTTGTCTCGTGGGAATGTACCTCAATTTGGCGGCCACACCAAGACCTCACAGACTTCACACCCCCAGCAGTAATGATAACACAACTTCCACCTCATCATCCTTCACTCAGCATCATAATCATAAACCTTTATGCTTTCACTGCGGGACAAATGCCTCTCCCTGCTCCCTCCCTTCATCTCTCAGGCCACTCGTCCACTCCACCCCAACACTTTGCGAATTTCATCATCTACATCAGTGTCTTCTTTAGGGTCCGGCACCTTTAATGGGCCTTTTCACCACAGCCCTTCTCATAGAAAACTGATGAATTATTAATCTGCTACTCCTAGTCATGTGGGCTTGTGGGTGTTATAATTTTTTTGCTCTAGATGAAACAATTATGTGCAGCCATGTATGATGTTATTATTGTCTGCAGGTAAAACTATTGCAAGGGTTTAGGAGTTAACATTGCAGTAGTTAAATGTAATAAGTGTTTGCTCCTCCTTCTCTTCCTCATCTTTATGCATCTCAGTGAAGAGGAGAGAGAAGAAAATTACCTTTCCTTCTCTTCCTTACCCCACACCACCACCTCTCCTCCTCCTCCTTGCCTGCCATTATCACCCCTTAAGTTGTCAGTCACCACTCCCTCTTATGTCACGCTAGATATTCACACCACAAGGACATGGACATTCTTCCCTCACACGAATCCCTCACTCAGTTCTGTGTCTTGGGTTTGGCAGAGTTCATTCCCGGTCCCTTCGCGCCCTGAGTAAAACTGGCACCATCGCTCCGTAGGTTAATAAGGGAAGTATGTACGTGAAGGTTTGCTCGAGTCATCTTGCATAAGGTAGTGGAGTTTTAGGCTTTGTAGATGTGGTTTTGTTTTTACTGTGCTTTAAAATGTTTGTCAAAAAGGAGCCAAGAGGAGGAGGAGGAGGAGGAGGTTGTGGTGGTAATGGTGGTGGTGGTGGGGAAAAAAAAGAGAAGATAGCATTTTCTTCTCTTTCCTGTTCACTGAGTACCATGAGAAAGAAGAGGAAGAGGAACAAGAGGAGGAGGATGAAGGCTTATCTCGCTTTTTCACTGTGGAACATTAAGTGGAAGAAAATGGGAAGGGAGGAGAAGGAATCCTTATCTCGTTTTAAATGGGAAGTGTTAGGAAGAGAAGGAAGAGGAGAAGGAGAATAAATGGGAGGAGGAGGAGGAGGAGGAGGAGGAGGATGGTGCTCGGCGGAGGAGGAGGAGGAGGAGGAGGAGGAGGATGGTGCTTGGCGTCCAGCAGGAAATGTGAGGCCAGAGAGAGAGAGAGAGTGTGAGTGTGTGTGTGTGTGTGTGTGTGTGTGTGTGTGTGTGTGTGTGTGTGTGTGTGTGTGTGTGTGTGTGTAGGCAGCATGCAGAGTAAGGTGAGGATAGGACTACTGTTATCACGGCGCGGCAGGCAGACGTAATCGGTGGAGACGAGACAGGGGGTGGCGGCCTTTCTAGTAAGGGCGAAGGCAGGGAGAGTGAGAGTGAGGAGAGTGGCGGCGTGGAGAGAGGGAGAATAGGGAGAGGATTGACCTGGCAGGGAAGGGTGGGATCAGTTTTTTGTAAGGGAAGAAGGGAAGGGAGAGAAGGGAGGAGGTGCCGTGGATGATGTGTAAGGGAGAGGGAAGAGGAGAAGGAAAGGTAGGGAGGATGACCACTACAACCACTAGAACCTCACACACTGTCCCTCCACGTAACCAAGTCTTAGTCCAGGTCATTCTCTTTCGTTCCCAGGTATTCCCAGTCATTCCCAGCCACTGCCAGTCATTCCTGTTTATTTTTATCATTCCTAGTTATTCATTCATATTCCCAGTTTTTTCCAGTCATTCCAACTCATCCCCAGTCATTCCAACCTATTTCCATTTATTATCAGTCATTCCCAGTCATTCACACATTTCCGATCATTCCCACTCATTTCTGTTTGTTCCCACTCATTTCCAGTCATCTTCAGTCATTCCTAGTCATTCCCAGCCATTTCTAGTCACTCGCAGTCATTCCCATTCATTCCTATTCATTCCCGGTCATTCCCAGTTATTCCAGTCATTCTCTTATCTATTACCAGTTATTTGCATTCATTCTCAGTTTTTCCCAATCATTTCCAGTTATTCCCAGATATCACCACTTTTATTCACTTCCCAGTCATTCCCACCCATTCCCAACTCCTCTCTCTTCCCATTCCGTCTCTCATTCCTTTGCACCGTCCATTCATTGACCATTCATTCCATCCTCTCTCTCCACATCCCGTCGCTCTTGTCCACTTCGCCCCCTCCCACCTATCGCCTACCTCCCGCCCCCCATTAACTGCCTCTTCCCCCGACCCCACTAACCTACCTTCCCCTCCCGTGACCCGTCCCTCTCTCCTATCCCATTCATCTCCTCCCAGTACTGTCCTTCCTTCTCCTCACATTCCTATCCATCTTTCCCCTCCTGCCCCCCACGCCTCCCGTCCCCCACTAACTTGCGTCCCCTTCCCGGCTCCCTTTCCGATCCCTTCACCCCCTACCATCCTGCCTCCCCCCTTACCTCCCTACTCCTCCCTCCCCCCTTACTTCCCTACTCCTCCCTCCCCCCTTACCTCCCTTCTCCTCCCTCCCTCCTCACCTGCTTCTTCCCCCAGCTCGTAACTCGCGCCACCTGCCTCGCCTGCTGCGCCGCGCCCTCCCACCTGCGGCTTGCCAGTGCAGGTGGTGCCCTCCTTCGAACCCCGGTTAGAGGATGACTTTATTGAGGAGCGGCAGTAAACAGTGCGGAGGAGGCCTAGTGTGTGTGTGCGTGTGTGTGTGCGCGCGCTTGCTTACTTCCGGGCCGTGTGGTTTTAGTCAGGAGGAGGACGAGGAGGAGGAAGACAAGATAAGTATGGATAATGATAAGAATGAATGAATGAATGAGGGGAGGAAGGAAGGAAGGAATGTGATGAAGACAGGAAAGATAAAGAGAAGAATATAACAAGATCGAAGAAAAGAAGGAGAGAAGAAAGAAAGGAAGAGAATAAAAGACAAAACAGAAAGAAGAATATAGAAATGATAGAGAGAGAGAGAGAGAGAGAGAGAGAGAGAGAGAGAGAGAGAGAGAGAGAGAGAGAGAGAGAGAGAGAGAGAGGTCAAATGTTTTCACCTCCAGGTCAACAAGGAAGCGTGACCCGGAGACCTCGGCGCGGCGGGAGGCGGAGGACAGGCATGGGAGGAAGGGGAGGTCAAGATAGGGGGTGGGAGGAAGAGGGAAGAGGGGAACAGGCGAGGTGAAGGGAAGCGGGTGTCTGGAGTAAAGTGGGGGAGGAAAGAGGATGGACATGGAGGAATGGAAAGTGGTTATGGGAGAAGAGGAGGAGGAGGAGGAGGAGGAGGAGGAGGAGAAGAGGAAGAGGAGAGGAGGATAAGAAGAGATACAGAGTAGAATTAAGTAAGAAATTAAGAAAACTAAACAGGGAGAATAAAAGGTTGATGTATGAAAGCAGAGTGTACGGATGGTTAGGGAGGAAGAGAAGAGAGAGAAAAGCTGGGTGTAAAATTGTAGGATCTGGAATAAGAGAAGTGGAAGGTTAGGTTAGGTTAGGGTAGGGTGGGTTAAGCTAGGTTTGGTTTTACTAGGTTACGATAGGGTAGGATAAGTTAAGCAGGGTGGGTTAAGCTAGGTTAAGTTTTTCTAGCTATCTTAGGTTAGGTTATATCAGGGAGGGTTAGGTTTGGTAGTGTTAGCTTAGCTTAGGTTAGTTTGGGTTAGGAAAGGTTAGATTACGTTATGTTAGGTTGAGTTAGGTTAGGTTACGTTAGGTTAGGTTACGTTAGGTTAGGTTAGGTTAGGATGTGTTAGGTTAGATTACGATGTGTTAGGTTAGGGTAGGTTAAGTTATTTAAGGTTATTGTTAGGTTAGGGTAAGTTAGGTTAGGTTATCGTAGATGGAGAACAGGAAGCAGAATTTTCTTACAGCATTTTTTCATTTATTTACTTTATTTATTTATCTTTATATTTTATTGTAGGTATATTTATTTTCTATTTACTTCTTTATACTTTTATATATATTATATATATATATATATATATATATATATATATATATATATATATATATATATATATATATATATATATATATATATATATATATATATATATATATATATATATAATTATCATTATTATTATTTTTTTTTTTATGATAAGGTAAAGAAAGCGATTAGATCATCCCTCATTTACCATTCGTTCCCCGTCACGAGGGCTGGTGCAGTGGTCCCGTGTGCTGCCGAGTGTGTGGCGTGTGGGGTTGGTTAGCAAGGCGGGGATCCGTACAGCGTCTGAACACCACATCTACTCCTCTCCATCACGGAGCTCTTATCATTAACCTCCTAACCTCCCACTCACGCTCGCTCCAAACGCTCCTATCCATTCCTGCCACCTCCCTGTCCTTTTATACATCTCCCTTTAACAGATTACCTCCCCCTTATCTCACCCCCCTGCTCCCTGCGTCTCTACTCCTCCCTGACCTACTCCTTCCATCTCTCTCTCTGATGTTTTCTATAATTCCCTGTCTTTCTCTTAATACTCCTGCTCTGCTACGCTATCTTGTTATCCTGTTCTTTACCCTCCCTGCCTACTTCCACTGTTCCTTGCTTCCTTTGCATCTCCTTTCCTCCTACCGCTTACCTTCTTTTATAACTCCATTCCTCTCCCTGTCTATTTTTCTCTCCTTCACCTTCATTCCCTCCCCCTCTGTCTTTCGTCCGTCTCTCTCTCTCTCTCTCTCTCTCTCTCTCTCTCTCTCTCTCTCTCTCTCTCTCTCTCTCTCTCTCTCTCTCTCAACCCTTATATTTCTCCTTCCCCTCTCACAGTACTTTCTCCCCTTCTTTTTGCTCCCTACCTCACTCCCTCATCCTTCTCTAATTCATTCCTCTTCGTTAAGTCTTCCTTTTACGAGAGGGTTTTTCTCCCTTCCTCGCTGCTCATTCCTTTTTCTCCTTCCCTGATTCGTCTCATGTTTCCTTGCAGAGAGAAAGAGAGAGAGAGAGAGAGAGAGAGAGAGAGAGAGAGAGAGAGAGAGAGAGAGAGAGAGAGAGAGAGAGAGAGAGAGAGAGAGAGAGAGGGGCGAGGGTGGGCGGGGGAGGGGTGGGGCAGGCTACTGGTGTCCATCTCCCAGTCACGTGTCTCATATTTTATTTTCATGAGATTGTTTACATTTGCATATTCGTGTCTATTTTTTGCAGTCTCTTTACAATGATATGTGCCTTGCTTGCTCGTGTGTAGCTGTCTGTCTCCCTATGACGTTTATTATCATGTCCTTCTTGATTCCTCCTCCTCCTCCTCCTCTTTCTCCTCGACTCACCTTCAGATACGGAGCTTCAAATGTCCGTTTTATAAATCTGCTTAGAGGTAATCTGTCCCCTTGAAGAACGTGGCCTCTTGTTTAGTTTAACCACCTCCTTGTCTTCCTTAGCCTCCCTTACTCGTAAACTTCTTCCCTTCCTTACTTCCGTACCTTGTTACCTTCTCACCTCATGTTTCCTAATCTTTCTTGCCTTTCTTACTTTCTCAGCTCCCACATCTTACCTCCATTACTCCATTATTTTTTTTAACTCGTTACTCTCTCACCTTACTTTACCTATCTTGCTTTTTTTTACCTTTTCACCTCCTTACCTCACTCTCTTCCTTACCGTCTTTCTTCCTTATTATCGGTGTTCTCCAGTTTCCTTATCTTTTTTTTGTTTTTTCCTTTCCTTTTTCCCCTCCTTTACTTCCTTACAATATATACCTTTCCTTTAGTTTTGTTATCTTATCTTCCTTTGTCTTTTTTTCTACCTCCTTTATTCCATTACCTTCTGAACACCTTACATTCTTTGCCTTCTTGCATTCTCACCTCTCTTATCTTCCTCACCTCTCTTGCTTCTTCCTGATGACTGCTACACACTTTGCCTACCTTGCTAAACCAAAATGTTTCTCTCTCTCTCTCTCTCTCTCTCTCTCTCTCTCTCTCTCTCTCTCTCTCTCTCTCTCTCTCTCTCTCTCTCTCTCTCTCTCTCTCTCTCTCTCTCTCTCTCTCTCTCTCAGTATGCAAAGTGCCCTCTCCTTCAGGTACTAATTGCAACACTAAATGCAGTTCCTCGTTGCCTCACAATCGCCGGCAAGAGTTAGGGGTGTAATCAGCCTCGCCTGCACCGCCGAGGCTGGGGAGCGGCGGCGTCATTTCTGCAGAGTATGGGGAGTGTGGCAAGACCCGGAGCCCCGCCCGCTGCACCTCTTGTTATTAGTGTCATTGCGGAAGTTCGTACGTGGGCTTGGATGTTGAAAAGGAAGCGTGGGTTGGTTCTTAATGTGTGTCGTCTTTACTTTTACTGTTACTGTTGCTGCTGCTGTTGTTGCATCTGTTCTTAATATTGCTGCTGCTACTACTACTGCTGCTGCTGCTGCTACTACTACTACTACTACTACTACTACTACTACTACTACTACTACTACTACTACTACTACTACTACTACTACTACTACTACTACTACTACTACTACTACTACTACTACTACTACTACTACTACTACTACTACTACTACTACTACTACTACTACTACTACTACTACTACTACTACTACTACTACTACTACTACTACTACTACTATTACAACAACAACAACTACTACTACTAATACTAATATTAGTGCTACTGCTAATGTTGCTGCTGCTATTTATATTACTGCAGCTCATACTACTACGAAGACTACTGCTTATGTTAGTATTACTACTACTGCTGCCACTTCTACTACTACTACTAGTACATACTGCCATCACCACCATCACCACCACCACCACCACACCACTACTACTCCTACTCCTACTTCGTGATACTAATATTAGCAGTGAATGTCCGTGTATTTATATTTTTCCCTTTCAGTAAAGTGAATGTTCAATGAAATGCAAACCACCTGGTCGTTAACAGTAATTGAGGCTTGGTTTTCCTGGCTGGCCATCATTAGGGCTGATAACATCGCCTCGTTACTCGGGCACACGCCGCCGCCACCGCCTCCACGCCACCGCCTCTCCCCTGCAGGTGTCGCCGCCGCGCTTCCTGCAGGTACTCGTGCGCGGGGCCACCTGTCGACGGGGGAAAGTGGCCCGCGCCCCGCCAAGTGAACGGCACGCTGCTCTGCTGCATGAGGCCTGTTTTGTTCATGCCCCGCACACCTAGGTCACCTCAGACTCTCCCTCTCCCTCTCTTCCTGCTTTTCTTTTCCTTTCTACACCTCCCTTCTCCATCTCCTTTCTTTCCGGCCTCCTCTCTCCTCTCCACCATCTTGTTTAATTTTTCTTTCATCCTTCATTTCTCAGCTTATCTTGTCACTTTTTTTCCCTCTCTCTCTTTTTTGTCTGCTTTTTTTTTCTTTTCTTCTTCCTTTCTCCTTTCCTCTTCCGTCTTCTATTTCTCTGATCCTCCACTTCTCAATATACCTTGTATCCTCTGCTTTATCTTCCTTCCCCTCTTCCTGCCCTCTTTTTCCTCCTCCTTCTTCTTTCCCCTCCTTTATACAATTTTGTTTAGTATTTCTCTCATTCTGTATTTTCAGCCTTTCTTGTTTTTTTTTTTTCTCATCACCTTCTCGTCCTTACTTTCTTTATTTCATCACTTTTCTTTCTTCTCTCTTTTTGCCTTTCTCCTCCCCTTCTTTTCCTTTTCCTCCATTTCTCGGGCTTTCTTTTTTATTTTCCCTTATACACGCTGCTTTTTCTCTCATCTTTTTTTCCCTCCTGGCAATTTTCTTTTCTTATTTCGTCTTTTTAATTATACTCCCAGCCTTTTCTTACCTCCTTTCTTCCTTTCCTCCTTCCAGCAGTCTTTTTTTTTCTTTTTTCTCTTTTTTCAACATGAATATCTTGTTTTTTTTTGCTTTCCCCTTCTCTCGCAACTCCTTTTTTTCCCCTCTGTTTTTCCCTTCTCTTGCAACTCTTCTCTTTATCTCTGTTGCCTCTTCTCTCCTTTCTCATATCTCTTGAGTCTAGTATCATTCCTTAATTTCTTCTCCCTTACTCTTACTACCGATCTCCTCCTCCTCCTCCTCCTCCTCCTCCTCCTTCTCCCACGCAGACAAGCACCCCGCGGAGTGTGACGAGTAAAAGTCTTCATGAGTCTTAATTACTCATGGGAGGCCGTGGCTCAGTGGTTTGCGTCACGGTGCGCTGATTCGCGGGACTGGAGTTCGAGTCCCGCCCATTACTGCATCGACGGTCAGGAGTCCATTGAGACACACACACACTACGCACACTCACACTGACGTACACATGACACACTGAGCTGTAAATGTCTCTTCTGTTGCTGTTCGTAACTCGAGGACAGTGTGATGGTGTTCTTGGGTGCTTGTTGGTAAGTGGTCAGGTGGGTTAGTGGGTGAATAAGTGGGTTGATGGTTGGAAAGGTGAGTGAGAGGTTTGGGCAGTGATCAGATGGGTGAGTGAGTGGATGGATTAGTGATTGAGTGGGTGAACGGGTGGTAGGTGAGTAGGTGGGTGGGTCAGTCATAGGGTGGGTGAGTGAATGAATGAGTGAGTGAGCGAGTCAGTTATTAAGTGAGTAGGTGAGTGGGTCGGTGGATAAGGGAGTGACTACTGTTTGGCGCGGTGACGTCACGGCCAACAGCGAAGAGACAAAAGGAATGAAATAATACAAGAAAAAGTCACGCGCGGAACAACAACAGCAAAAAAAAAAGTCAGTAAATTAAAAAGAATAAGTGTTTGTATGGCAGACGTGACGCGGCAACAAGAAGGGAGACAAAAGCCAACAACCAACACAATGAAAAATCACCCTCGGAACACGCGCACAAAAATAAATAAATAAATAAATAAAGCAAAATAAAATAAGACATTAAATTATATATCATTCAGTAGTAACCACATAATTTTTTCCTTACATTTCTTACTCCCCACAGACTTTCCCTCTAGCTACTCGTAATATTGTTCCATTGATGTTTGCCGACACAGAGACGGCAAGGAGGAGGAGGAGGGGGGGGGGGAAGGTGAGGAGGCGGTAAGATAATGCTGTGTTAAGGAGCATTACGCAGCACAGCGGGGTCTCAGCGGGACCTGTCAGCCCTAATGTAAATCACGGTGCAGGGGCGTAAGAGGCGATAGATTGAAGGTATTGAGGGAATGAGTGGCTGTATGAGAGAGACGAGAGGTGTACTGAGGAATCTTATTAAACCCTTCACATCTTAGACGTAATATAATATCGTGTTACAGCTTCAGAGTATCATCTCGAAAAGCTCCACCTTCAGGATAAGAGAGGCTCGAGTAGTTTAAGCCTCGTATTGCCTCTAGCTATGTTTTCGTTCTGTGAAATTGTGTAATGCTTAAACACCAGATGTCATATTGTGGTTATCAGTCAGAGGTTTAAAGATGTGCCTGGGGAAGCTTGCAGAGGAATGGTAAAGATTGTATGTCTGGAGCAAATAAGATTAGTGGATAATAATTGTGAGGCGGCCGAATGAACAGGAAAATAAAGTGTACACCTGTAATTATGGTATGATTAGTAACGCATCTGTTTATGGAAGCTTACGTTTATGGTTATAAGATTATATATTTGTGATGTTTAAAGCAGACGCTCGTAATAGTGAAAGCATGTACTTGCAATTGTACACATTGATATCTATAATTACACTCTATCTGCTGCAACCGAGAGATGCTTACGAGAGGAGAACACGAAAGAGAGAGAGAGAAAAAAAAAAGTTTACAATGGAAGACTGAGTAATCACTGGAAAGACTTGTGTGTGGAAAGTGGCTAATCCTTCACCAGGTGGTATCAGGGAGCAGGTGGAGGACGAGGACAAATTAGTAATAACAGGCATCGAAATTTGTTCCAGCTGCTACTTGTCACCGGCGAGGACCTGGAAAGTACGTACGAGGGTTTACAGGATTGTCTTCCTTGGCTGACCTGCGCGTTAAACCTAAACCTCTTCATGGTTCACTTAGATTCACTTTAAGTATATTTTAGAGAAGTATATTTCTCTCTCTCTCTCTCTCTCTCTCTCTCTCTCTCTCTCTCTCTCTCTCTCTCTCTCTCTCTCTCTCTCTCTCTCTCTCTCTCTCTCTCTCTCTCTCTGTGTGTGTCAGTGACCTAAGAATAATCTGTGTGTGTCAGTGACCTAAGAATATTTTTTTCGAAGACACCCGCCGGCTGAGTGCTTGGCGATAAAGAGGAGGAGGAGGAGGAGGAGGAGGAGGAGGAGAAGGAGCAATAGGCCGTGTCCAGCCACTTAGTTAGACACCAGCAATAAAATCTTCATGCAAATAGGAACGCATGCCTGTCTCAATGCCCACCACTCCCTCCCCTCCCTCCCCCCATTAACTCTGGTCACCTTCAGAACCCGGGTGGTGCAATGAGGGGGGATTCTTGTGGAGGTGAAGGCCTTGGGGTCAGGAGTGCATGCTGAGGTCTTTGGGAGTCTTACCTCGACTAATTTCAACAGGTTGTAGTGGAAGGTTTCTCTCTCTCTTTCTCTTTCTCGTTCTCGTTCTTCTCCTTTGGGTTTCAAGAGTGTTTTCGTAATTCTAAAATTTAATAAGAATTCTCCTCGACTAATTTCAACAGGCTACAGTGGAGGGTCTCTCTCTCTCTCTCTCTCTCTCTCTCATCTCTCTCACTGATTGGTTTCAAGGGTGTTTGCGTAAGTCTACAAGTCATTTAACGAAGATTCTTACCCACGAGAGTCAAACTGGTCATCTGTGTAGCGTTAGAAATTGGTCCTTGTGATGGTTCAGTGTGTTTCAGAATAAGTACCTGAGAGGGAAAGACTTGCTTGCTGTTGTGGAGAATCAGGAGGAGCAGGAGGAGGTGTGCGTGCTGAGGGAGATAAGGGTTGGAAGATTAGATGGCTTTATTTTGAGTTCCAGTGGAGAGTTGTGTGATTAAAGAAGCTAGCATTTACTTGTGTTTAAATTAATGTGTTTGGTTAGTGGAGTGTTAAGTTTTTATTTTATCTTCCTTTTTACTCATTTTATTGTTTTGTTTATTTGTTTTTATTTATTCTATTTGATTTTTTTCTTTCAGGTAGTTGTTAGCATCTTGTGAGGTGGTGGTGTTAGTGAGCTGTGTTGTGTTGCTGTGGTGTTGTGAGTTGTGTTGCTGTGGTGTGAGTTGTGTTGTGTTGTGTTAGTGAGCGGTGGGTCTTTCCTGCAGTGTGGAGTCGGTCACTTCATCCCCCTCCAGTTATCGTCGTGCTTTGTCCCGTATAATTATCGTACATTGGGTGCATATTTATGGTGTCTATATATTTTTGTTTATATCCATGTATCCATTCATTTTTCGTAATTACCGTAACATTTCATCTTTATTTAGTGACTGGTGTGTTTACATATTCAATTTAATCATGTATTTTATGTTTATTACCAATTCACTAATAAATTTATGTATTCGTGTATCCTTCTATCTTCTTTTATCTACTTTGTCTATCTTTTTTTTTTATTTATCTAATCATGTAATCTTTTATCTTTTCCTGCTTTGTATATTGTATTTTTCGAAGTAAATCCTGGTGACCTTCAACAAGAGGCCACTGTAGATGAGTCGACTCTAGAGACGTGAAGGGAATGGATTGCAAGTTAATGTTTCGTCTTTGATTGTTCACCTTCACGCTGTCTTTGAATCTGACCCGTGTATAATTCGCTAAGGGTTTTTTTTTTTTATAAAGGACATAATCAAGAGCACGTATTCATTTATTTCTATTAAAACTTCACAAGATAAATGATTGCTTAATTTTTTTTTTATATAACAACTTGACCTTTTTCATTTTATAGAGACTTTAATTGCTTTTTCCTCCATTAAGATTAAATTTACTTCACTTTGTAATGTCCTCCTGCATTTTGTATATTCAATTTTCATGTTTTTTGCGTGCGTGTGTCCTGGTGAGGATCAGAGGTCGGCGTGGCAGTGATGCAGCAAACCGGTTACTTCCTTTTAGTGTTTCTTGTGCTGGTGACGATCCCACACGCTGGTAACAAAGGCACCACTCACCCTTTGAAGCGCCCCACCCGCTCACTGGCTCCTGCTGGTGGCGCCCTGCAGACTAAACACTGAGGGAGAGATAATCTGAATAACTCGGTGATGTGAAAGGTGCTGTGGTAGGAAAAGAGTGAAGAGACAGACAGACAGAGACATAGGGAGCTTGGCCATGAGAGGGAGGGAGGGGAGAAGAGATAGACTCGTAGATAGACTAAAGTAAGGAGAGAAAGGGAGCCTATATATATGCAGGGACGACAGGGGGTACGAATAAGTCACTTTCTAAGTAAAACAGATTTGGTTATTGGTAAGAGAGAGAGAGAGGGAGAAAGGGAACCGAGGACCACTAAAGGGAAGATAAAATACGAGTAATGCTTACGTATGGAAGGGAAGGTAAGGATGATGGTTGCAAGGGAGAAGAGTTCGCAAGGCCAGGTCATGGAAGAGAGGGAGGGAGGAATGAAAGGGAGAAGTGTGTGGGCGAGTTGCTATTGTGTTTTAAGTTAGAGTAGGGTATGGTGTATGGGTAACGGGTTTCTCAAGGTTAAGTTAGGTTAGGTAATGGCAGGTTAGGTTAAGTTAGGTTAGGTAATGGCAAGGGTGTATGAGTAACGGATTGTGCTGGGTGAAATTAGGTTAGGTTAAGTTTGGTTTAGTTATGGATGGAAGGGAAGGAAAAATAGAAAGGGAAGAGAAATGCGTGAGTGAGACGTCAGGTTAGGTCAAGTTAGGTTAGGGCAGGTTAGGTTAGGTTAGGTCAAGTTATGTTAGGGCAGGTTTGGTTTAGTTATGGATGGAAGCGACGGAAGGAAGGATACAAAGGAAAAGGAAGTGCATGAGTAAGATGTTAGATTCAACCCCTTCCCTGCTATTTGGTACATCTTCCTTAATCACTAACCACACTAGGACATCTTTTCTTGTTCTACAGCCACCTCCAAACATCTTATTGGCTAGAAATTGCAAAACCTATTTCTTTTATGCCCTTCTTTTGTGTGTATGCTTATAAACACTTCATGCATTACTTCCAGTGCTTTGAATTGTTGCATCTCGCAGTGAAAGGGCTAATTAAGTTACGTTAGGTCAGGTTATAGATAGGAGGGGAGAGAAGGACGGAACACAAGGAAGAATGAAACGTAACTTGGTGAAATAGTGGATTGGGATAGGTAATGTTAGGTTAAGTTAAATTAGTACTGGTTAAAGTTAAGGATGGAAGGGGAGGGAAGAATATGAATGAAGAAGATGGATATGAGTCTCCACTGTCAAGAAATCGGAGGTGGAGCAGGAAGTAGGTAGTGGTGGCAGTGGGTGGCGGTTGAAGGTGGGGGGAGCCGCGGATGCAAGCTATAAAAACACGGATGAATTGAGCATTGTCTCCGGTAAGTGTCGTTGCAGGGAGTTGTTCTGGTGGTGCAGGTTCCTGGTCAGTGTGTTCTGAGCGGCGTGTCCAACCAGCACAACGCTAGACAGGTTTGCCTTCCTCGGTGCTTTTCCATCTGGTGGTGATCCTAACACATGTACAACGTGTCCTTGAACAGAGGAGGGGTGGGGGTGAGGAAGACCATCTCCTGCTTCCTTAGTAGTAGTGTAGTAGTAGTAGTGGTTTGTAGTAGTAGTAGTAGTAGTAGTCAGAATGAAATATGTATTTGCAAAGACTCCCTTTCTGTTACTTACATTCACTACACTTAAGTTATATTCTTTGTATTCTTATTACGTCTAGGTCGTGAACGTCTGCCCACTCCTTCCCCTCTCCGCAAACTTTCAGTAGTGCTTATCATCTCACTTGCACCTCATCCGCCATATTTCTCCCTCTGCTTACACTTACTGTCTCTCCCTTCCGCCCCTTCCCCTCCCACTCTGCTGCCTGTCCCACCAGTGCCAGAATAGAACCGTGACGTCACCTTGTCCACCACTCATCACTGCCATCACCACGATTCTCGCCTGGTAAATCTCAGCCTCACTCACACGACGCAAAATAAGCGACAGCAAGTCAGTGTTCGTGAAAATGGCTGTAAAAAAACAGCTTAGTAATGTAGTGTGTTCTTGTAAGTTACAATAATACGAAGAAAACTTAGTCATTCAAACAAGGGTCAGTGGTGGTGAGGTGCAGGTGAACACTTGCGCAAAATGGATAAGGTATTTTTAGGTGTGTGTTGTACTGCAGGGTGCGTCCGGAGAGAGAGGAGGGAGGAAGGAAGGGAGGGGAGGGTATGAGAAAAGGGAATGAGGTGGTGGGGGAGGATATGGAAAGGAAGGAAGAGGAAGGACTGAAGGGCAAGGCGTGGCCGCCTGGCGCCCCGTCGCCCCTCAGATGCTATTATCTGTCATCTGTTATTATCTTGTCCGCCATAATATTTATATCCACGATAACAGTGCATATTTTCCTTTCTGGGTGTTTTTTTCCTTGTCGGTAACTTGTTTATTTTCATGAATCATAATTTAGTGTTCATGGACGCCCTTTCCCTCGCGGCTCAATGAATACTGCTTGGGTAATCGCTTCATCACTGGCCTCCGTGGGGCCGCTCCCCCAGCCCTCCGCGCGGGTCACGCCTCGTCTCTATGTATTTAAGGAAACAATTAGGCGGAGTAATCTGCCTGGGTCATCTCGGCGTCCGTGGATGGCCGCATCCATCACCCGGCGGCGAAGGGCGGCAGGGCGACCCGGCAGATACCCCTTCAACCCCGCAGGTGTGTGTGTGTGTGTGTGTGTGTGTGTGTGTGTGTATTGTAGCCCTCCTGGCACAGCCTGCCAGGGGCCTCGCATCGTACAACCTCACGGGCCGAAGGAATGTCACTTGATTAGCCACAGCACACACACAAGGCCACCGCGATGAGACCCGACCTTGGATGAATTACACGGTGGCCACCCCACGCGGGCGGGAGTGGAGTGCTGGGGGACAGGGCGCGGGACACTCCAACCCCATGCCAGTGCCTCGTGGGTCCACTCGGCAGGGCAGCGTTCCGGGGCGATGTCCTCCCATTCAGCATCCGGCTTAGGCGGGAGTACTGGCGTTGCCTTGAGGAGCCTCGTGCTGACCCGCCGCGCCACAGGACAGGTTTGTGAGCACCCCGGGCACTCAAGACGCAGCTCGCCTCAGGGTCGTCAAGGGGAATATGAAACTGTTTATGTATGAAGTTTACTTGATCTTCCGCGCTGTGCTTCCTTCACTTCTGTAGAGGGAAGATATTGCTGGTGTGTTTACCGCGTTTCCTGCTGGTGGTGGTCGTGGTGGTGCCGCTGCCTTCATAACACGTGTTTTTACAACAATTTATCGTGAATAAAACCATGTCCTTTTCATTTCCTTGACATCTTCCAGCCGTCCTTTCCACTTCTCCTCATCTCCCCTTTCTATCCTTTCACACACCCCCTTCCCTAACAATACTCCCCCGCCCCAAAAGATGCAATATTCCCGCGCCACCCTCCATCAACTGCCAGGATGACTTCCCCTCTCGGCGCCCCTCCAGGTGCTGGGAGGCGAGCACGGCGGGGCGATGGACGCTCACGGA
This sequence comes from Scylla paramamosain, assembly GCF_035594125.1. Lineage (NCBI taxonomy): Eukaryota > Metazoa > Arthropoda > Malacostraca > Decapoda > Portunidae > Scylla > Scylla paramamosain. Next base: position 11,866,315 of record NC_087159.1, read on the forward strand.
GGCTGGCCCGAGTGAGCCGCAGGCCAGCACGAGCCACCCATGATCCAGCGCGGGCAATGATCCAGTCACGGAATATATCCACGCTGATGTGCCTTGGTGTGGGTGATAAAGGGGGGGTGGGAGAGTGTGTCTTTCCCCGTCTTCTCACTTGATTTTTCACTTTCCCTCCCCTCTCCTCCCCATCATGTCTTCTTCCCCTTCTCTCTCCCTCCCCACCATGTCATATTTCTCTTTCCTCTCCTCCCCATCATGTCTTTTTTTCCTCCCCTCTCCTCCCTATCATGTCTTGTTTCCTTGCCCCTCTCCTCCCTATCATGTCTTGTTTCCCTGCCCCTCTCCTCCCCACCATCACTTCCATCCCCATCCTATCAACATTCCTGTCCCCTCCACACGTATTCCACTCTTTTCCACTCTTTTTCATGACTCTCCTATTCCACCACACCTGTTTATTTCATTCCCACCCTTTTAATCCACTTCCTACTCCATACCTTGCCCTCCCATCATCATCATCATCATCATCATCCTAATCATCCCATGTACTTACTCGTATTTCACCATTCCACCCTTCCCTCATTCATATTCCACACCACAATCCTCGCAGACTAATCCTAATCACCCATCTCCACCCTTCTACTTCCTCCTCCACACACCTCCACAATGCACCCTTTCCCCAGTGCCCCACCTCCACCCCACCCTGACACCCCCTCACCCCACCCTGACACCACCCCCCCCTGTTTATCTTACCCATTTAGAGGCTCACAAGAGGAAGAAGAGGAGAGTGGAAGCCGCGCCCAACCAAAAGCCAGATGTATGATTATGACGCGTCTGGATTATAACGTCAGGTGTGTTTGGTGGGGAGGGAAGGAGGGGGGTGTTTGTGTGGGTGGGTGTGCGGGGCTGCCATCCATCACAGCGCCGCTAACGGAGAACCTGGCAGCTCCTGAAGGAAGCGAAAGGAAGAGGCCAGGCTTGATTTGTCTTCCCCGTAGTGAGTGTAGGAGTGCCTCGGGAGTGAAGACAAGCCAGTATTCTGAAACGGTTGCCTCTCTCACCACGACTGTTTTCGAAGGCCACAGAGATGACTAGCCGGGTTGCCAAGAGTGTTTCTCCTGTTAGTAATGCAGAAATCCTGTTAATCTGTCACTGGAAACGTGAAAACACTCTTAAATTCAACTTCAACTAGAGCCTTTGGAAAGTAGTGGAGGTGCGGCGCAGAGGTGTTTTAGAATGTGTCCCTTAGTGAGATGTTTGAATTCATTGGAAGACAAAGAGAATGAGGAGTGTGAGGGAGACAACAGCAAGTGAAGGGAATATAAGGAAGAGGGTGAATTGGAGGAAGAGAAGGGAAAATAAGGGAGTCCAGGAAGGAGATTATAGCAGAAGAGTGGAGGATAAGGAAGGTGGTGAATGGGAGGAGAAGGAAGAGGAGCAGGAGGAGGAGGAAGGGAAAGTTCAGGTGGAAGATTATAGGGTAGAGAAGGATTGGGATCAAGGAGAGGAGGAAGAGGAGAGGGAGGAGGACAGAAGATTGTATGGGAGGAGGAGTAATGGGGAAGAATTGTTGGGAAGGGAAGAATATATAAGAAGTGAAGGGAGTATACATTTCTCTCTCTCTCTCTCTCTCTCTCTCTCTCTCTCTCTCTCTCTCTCTCTCTCTCTCTCTCTCTCTCTCTCTCTCTCTCTCTCTCTCTCTCTCTCTCTCTCATGCACCTCCTTATCTTTTTTTTCATAATTTTCTTGACTTTTATTTTCCTCCTCCTCCTCCTCCTCCTCCTCCTCCTCCTCCTCCTCCTGTAACCCCCGCTGTTCCTGACACGTGCGAGGTATGAACACATTTTTATTAATTTTATGCAAGTGAGAGGGTGTCTTGCAAGAGGAAGACGAGGAGGAGGAGGAAGAGGAGGAGGAGGAGGAGAAGGGAAAGAAGAGAGATAATAATAATAGACACACATCGTTTCCTTTCTTCCATCCTCCTTTTCCTTCACACCTCCTCCTCCTCCTCCTCCTCCTCCTCCATGTCCCATTCCACAGCCCCTCCCTTATCTCATCCTTTTCTCATCCCTTCTTTTGCTTCCTCTTCCTCCTCATCCTTCCCCCTCACCCTCCGCCCCCCTTCTTCTGTCCAGTGCTGCCATGGGGGGGGTGCTACTCTGAGGGAGGTCCTGAACTCTGACCCCTACGTGACCCCCAAAAGTGCCCCCTCCTCCTCCTCCTCCTCCTCCTTCTTCTTCTTCGCAGTCCTTCCTTCCACTTCCTTGACGAGACTTTACCTCCACTTTCCTCCACTCCTCTCTCTCTCTCTCTCTCTCTCTCTCTCTCTCTCTCTCTCTCTCTCTCTCTCTCTCTCTCTCTCTCTCTCTCTCTCTCTCTCTCTCTCTCTCTCTCTCTCTCTCTCTCCTACAGGTATTTTCCGGTACTAAGTGATCACCTGTTGAGAGGTTAATTAGGTAAAATAGGTAATCTTTATATTAACTGGCAATGTTGGGTTAATTTAATTTCTACGTGTTTTTTCTTCTTCTTTCTGTTCTTTTTTCTCTTTTCTTTCCTTCTTCGTTCACTTTTTCCGTCTCGATATTTTCTTTATTCTCCCTTTCTCCTCTGATTTGTTTGCCTTTCTCTTCCTGTTCTTTCTCCTCCTATTCTTCCTCCTTCTCTCCCTCTTCCTCTTCCTCTTCCCCCTCCTCCTCTTGCTCTTCCTCCTTTTCTTTTTCCTCCTCCTCCTCCTCCTCCTCCTCCTCCTCCTCCTCCTCCTCCTCCTCCGCCTCCTCCTCCTCCTCCTCCGCCTCCTCCTCCTCCTCCTCCTCCTCCTCCTCCACTACATCATCATCATCATCATGCAAAGGAATACAAAGGGAGACAAACAGCAGCTGATCTTGAGATTCTCACTATGCTGTTTGTATAACTATCCTACACTAACTACTAGAGGTAGAGACAGGATAGCACCACCGCCACCACCACCACCTCGACCATCATCATCATCATCATCATACTCGTTGTCTTTCTCGTTTTCCTTTTTATCATGTCCGTTTTCTTTGTTTACACGCTGCTTTCGATTTCTGTCTTGCTTCTCTCTCTTTCTTCTTTTACTCCGTTTTCTGTTCAGGAGTAAGAAATATGTAATCGTACTTTTTTGCTTGTTTTAATCGAGGGAGGGATTGGTGACTCTTGGATATCTTATGCTTGTTTGTTTTTTTATTCTTTTTTTTATTATTTTTATTTATTTTTAACTCAGAGAACACCAGCCACGGATAAGAGAAGAGGGAGACGCACGGACGATCAGACAAACAGGATAGGCACATAGATACACTGACGTATGTAATTAGTAGTAGTAGTAGTAGTAGTAGTAGTAGTAGTAGTAGTATATTTTTAGTTTTGTTTTTACTTTTAGACAATAATTCTCACTCATTTCATGTAAAAGTATTAACAATTTTCTCTCTCTCTCTCTCTCTCTCTCTCTCTCTCTCTCTCTCTCTCTCTCTCTCTCTCTCTCTCTCTCTCTCTCTCTCTCTCTCTCTCTCTCTCTCTCTCTCAAAAGACCATGTTATTTTGACAAGCAATAAACACACATCTTTCACTCATAAACAGACACACAGACACACACAACACACACTTTTTACCTCCTCCTCCTCCTCCTCCTCCTCCTCCTCCTCCTCCTCCTCCTCCTCCTCCTCCTCCTCTTCAGGGAT
>NC_087159.1:11875000-11892500 GCF_035594125.1 Scylla paramamosain
TTACGTACCTTAATCGCTGTATATATTACCCCCCTCTCTCTCTCTCTCTCTCTCTCTCTCTCTCTCTCTCTCTCTCTCTCTCTCTCTCTCTCTCTCTCTCTCTCTCAAGGATGAATCAGACAGGTGTAATTATTTGCCGCAGAGGTACGCAAGAGTGTCTCGTTTCTCGGTGATTTAGCGGCGGCCGGATGCTCGCCGCGTGACGCCTGTATGGCCCCCAAGTCAACTTTGAGCAGCGTACCAAGTTGTGTGGCGGTAATTGTTTCTTTCTCTAGCTCCACCACCACCACCACCACCACCACAGCAGCCGCCACCTCCGCCGCCGCCGCCACTCGCAGGATCGTCTCGTGTTTGGGTAGTGGGAAAGAAGGAGGGAGACAGAGAGGAGGGTGCATGGGAGTAAGGGATGTTTAAAAGAGGAAGGAAGGTTAGGAGGAGGGATTGTTTGTTTTGTGGGTGTTTGGGTGTTCGGGTGTTTGAGTGGGTGGGTTGGTGGGGGGTGGGGGGTGTTTTGGTTTGTGTGTGTGTGTGTGTGTGTGTGTGTGTGTGTGTGTGTGTGTGTGTGTGTGTGTGTGTGTGTGTGTGTGTGTGTGTGTGTGTGTGTGTGTGTGTGTGTGTGTGTGTGTCTGGATTACCTGATCTTCGCTTCAACATGTCATGATCGAATAAAACACACACACACACACACACACACACACACACACACACACACACACACAATAAAAAATAGTTTTCTTTACATTATTCATCATAATATTGAAATTCTTCTTTCTTGTCTTCCTGATTTGACAAGAAGCGTCTGTATTGCGGCGACTCACGTGACACTCCTTAGTTCATCCTTATTGAGAAAAACAATTTGAGAAAACACCACCAGGAAATGTTGCTTTTGTTGTACTATAATGTATGTATGAATTTTCTTGCTTTTTTTTTCTTTTTCTCTTATTTTCTTTCTTCTTTCTTTATGTTCTCTGATGCGGAATCTTATCTTGTTTCTTTCTTTCTTTCTTTCTTTCATGTTTTGTTTTTAGTTTCTGATTTTCGGTGTGTAAGAAAGGTTGCAACTCCGATGTGTCTCATACGACTCAGGATTCTCAGTTGACAACTCATGACTGAAGATAAAAGAAAAGAAAAATGCAACTTCTCTGGTGCAAAATCACTCCTCACTCGTACACATTATTTTCGTCCCAACTTTCTTCTTCTTTCCCTCGCTGTATAATAAACACCGCCATCTTGGTATACGTACGAGTATATGCAATTCTTACACTCACCACCACATTCCCTCACAGACCCATGGCAATTTCGCAAACTGGAAAATTATAAGACAAACCAAACTTCTGTCTACCCACAAGTGCAGTTTTCTATCAATAGAGAAAGAAAACTAGGAAAAAGTAATCATCAGGTTCGTGTCAGGAGGAGTAGGAGGAAGAGGAGGAGGAGGAGAGGAGGAGGAGGAGAGGAGGAGGAGGCAGGAGGGAAAGTAAGCAGGTTGAGGAGCAAGACGACTAAACGACAAGGAGGACAGACGCAGCTTCACCTTCACTCGACTTCCACCTTTCCTGTTTTCGTCATTCTTAATCTTGCTTTCTTTTTTTCCAATCGTCTTTGCTCTTGCCAATTCTGTCTTTGCTCCTCCCCTTCCTTCTCCTCCTCCTCCTCCTCCTCCTCCTCCTCCTCCTCCTCCTCCTCCTCCTCCTCCCCCATCCCTTCCTCCTCCTCCTCTTCCTCCTCCTCCTCCTCCTATCTTCCACCACCTCCTCCTCGTCTTCTGGAACCTTATACTTGTGGGTCATACTCCCCATGTTCATTGGTAACGCCAGTAGTGTTTACCACGAAATAGAAAACGGAAAAAATAGCCTGGATTCAAGGTACAGCTATTAGCAAAACCATCTTCGCGGCGCCTCAGTGTTCGCCACGATATCAAAGGGCCCCGCGCCGCCGCTATTCAGCCTGCGGGGGAACACGGACCTACGTACTACCTCCAGACGAAAGCAAAAAAACGCGTCTAGAAAACATTGACCCTCTCCACCGTCCCGAAGGTAACATGACGGCGGGGCGGGGCGGGGCGGTGAGCGGAGCGGTGGGCGCGGGGCAGGCTGGGGTAGAGCACTGGGCGGGAAGGTCTGGAAGGTCACGGGAACACGGCAATCAGATGACGTGAATGTCCAAGGAAAACCCCATGTGTGTACTCTAATGCTGGAAATTTTACGAACGCACACAGGGAAAAAAATTCACTTAGTCTAGCTGCGATTTTTTTTTGTTTCCTTATTTGAGAGAGAGAGAGAGAGAGAGAGAGAGAGAGAGAGAGAGAGAGAGAGAGAGAGAGAGAGAGAGAGAGAGAGAGAGAGCTGGTTTCCAAGTATACGAGAACCCAAGGGCATAACTCACATTTTACACAACAAAAAAAAACAAAGACTAAATAAATAATACTGATAACGACTACCAAATTAGTGGTAACAAAAATAATAAGATAATTCACCTACGTGCACATTAAAAAAATCCCTTAATTTACGAAGACCAATTACATAACATTAGCTCCTCCACTTCTGGCTGCCGGAGTGAGGAATGAGTCACCTTTAATTAGATACCTGTAATGGTAGCAGAAGCAAACCGTCCTCGTCACCCCTTGCTTCACCTGGTTGTGGTGTTGGAACCTTTTAGTCTTCCTGTCTTTGCCAATTTCCTGTTTATCTTTTTCCTGATTGAGCTCCAACCTGTTTATCCACGTGTCTTTGGCGATTTCCTGTTTACTCCTTTTTTCCCTCGCTGTGTTCACCATATTCGTGTCTTAACTCCACTAAGGCAAATGTCGCTTGTATTTCCTTTGTTCTCGCACCAGCGGAAGGAGAGAGGCTAGCACAGGTATAAAAAGACACACTTATATGTTCACTTGTCAATTAACCTGTCACACTTCCAATGTGTTTAGTGTCTTCCCTCAGTCTTAAGTTCTGTGATCTGATGACCTTATGTAAGTTGTCATGTATTGTAAGGGCATGCATTTCCAGAAGACCAAAGGATTAAAGACGGAGGAAAGGCACTGAGCACACAGGAAGTAAGAGCGGCAGGTTAATTGACTCGTGACGTTGACTGGACCTGATTAAGCAAGGAACGAAAGTGTGGAAAATCAAATGTACCACACTGTATGGGAAGGAATCAATAATTAGTTTCTACATGAGTAGTTTCCTGAATTGCGACGGTGTCCAGTTATGATGATATATTGAAAATCTAATTAATTTACCATGTAACATCATTATTTTTCTCTTATTTCGGCTGTTCCCGTTAAGAGTTACCATAGCAGATCAGCCTTCTCATAGGTGCTCGATCCCTTGCATCTTCCTCTGTCACACCCATTACAAGCGTGTCTTTTTGGCTTCTTTCACTGCATCCACATCACATCACAGAGACATAGTATCCTTTGAGTCACTTAAATGGCTGCTTTCGTGGCTCTGCGTCCTTCTGATGGGCATGAAATTATTAGCATGGCAGCTGTCTTGTCAGCTGGCCTGCTTTGGCTGAAACTTGATTCTGATGTGGGGCGCTTCCAGAGGCTCACGCTTCTGGGAGACGAAGGTGAATACGAGTATGCCCACACAGCTTTATTTGAACGTAGTCACTCTTCATTCTCCTCGTCTTCGTTATTCTTCTTTATGCACCGATGAAATATGACACTAAAATAACTCTAACCTTTTTTGAGCCCAGTATTGTCAATTGAGAGAAAAGACCGTACCCTCTCTGGCCACACACCAGCACGCCTTTCTCCTCATCCTCTCCCTTCCTTCCACCTGCACGTGAGGACATTGGCAATGGAAGGCGTGTTGGCCCTGCGATGTATTACTGTTACGAAGCAGGTGTTTGTTCGGCGCCTGAGTGATGGGGAGCCGCTCGAGTTTATCTGCTTTTACCCCGGCACTAAATCGTGGGTCGGGATTGACTCGTCAGATAAGACATCGCTTTATTACGTGTTCCAGACCTGACGCGCTCACCCATGTGCTCCCCAGCTTTATGAGGCCGCCCCCGGGACTCCGTTAGGGGGTGACGTAACACACACACACACACACACACACACACACACACACACACACACACACACACACTGACGGAGTATCAAAGAGAGGGCCGCTGTGGAAGGGTTACCGAAGATGTTTTGTAATCAGCTGTGAAACCACTGTGAAACTGCGCATACGTGTATGTATGTGTGTGTGTATGTGTGTATGTGTGTGTGTGTGTGTGTGTGTGTGTGTGTGTGTGTGTGTGTGTGTGTGTGTGTGTAAGAGGGCATCATCCGTCCCATTCAGCGTGGAGGAGTCCAGTGATAAGTCTGAGCAGCCGTCAGATGCGCGGCCCGATGAATGGTGTACACGAGCCCCGCAGACGCCTGGACCCGCCGCCTGTCACAACACCTCACTCTCGCGACCCCCAGCGGCGCCCCGACAGTCCTCCCCTCACCTAGCTCCTCCCTCACCATCACCTCCTTCACTGCTTCCTTCCTCCTGACGTCACTTCCGCAGGAGTGCCGCGGGGCCGACCTTAAGTAATAGATAATTATGTTATGTTAATGTTATGTTAATGTTATATACGTATTTGTTATTAATGACTGCTTGTATGTCGTTTCCGTGTGCTAGTCTTTGAGTGTACGTCCCAAATGAGAGAGAGAGAGAGAGAGAGAGAGAGAGAGAGAGAGAGAGAGAGAGAGAGAGAGAGAGAGAGAGAGACTAGCCTTGAGGAAGATTGTTACATAAATTCTGAGCACCTTTTTTTTATTTTCGATGGAAAGAGATTAGTTTGTCCTCTCCTCGATGTTTTTTTTTTTTTTTTTTTTCTCGTCTGCTTCTTTGTGTCTCTCACCTTTACATCCCAAGACACACCTTTGGACCGTTAAAAATCCTCTCGTGGCTGACATGCAGTAGACGCGGGACCTTCAGGAGACAAAACGCCTGCCACGCACCTGACGGAGGAGGTCGTAAGGTGGCGCTGGCCTGGCTGGGACGCTCATTAGCTCGGCCCGGGAGGAGGTGATGGAGCGACGAGCAGGCGGGAAGGCGGCGGGTGCTGGAGATAGGAGCGGTGATGTGAGGATGGTACGAGTGAGGGTACGTGATGAAGTGGAGGCTTGTGTTGCTGGGTGAAGGGTGGGTGTTGGTGGAGGCGTGGTGGGTGATGGCTTCGGTATACAGAAGGGTGTAAGAGTGTAAGGATGGGTGAGGGCTCTCGGACACTGAAAGGTATGTGAGTTTAAGGGTGTTTAAGGGTGTTGCTGGAGGTGAGACGGGTAAGGGCTCTGTGTACTGAAGGATATGGAAGTGTAAGGGTGGTGTTGATTGCATGGTGACTCTGAGATGGTGATTGAGGGGGCTTAAGATTGTAAGTGTTGCCTGTATGGTGGGTGAGGCTCTTGTGTTCTGAAGGGTACGGGGGTTCAAGGGTGTTATTGGCTGCATGATGAGTGAGGGGTGAGGGCTCTGGTGTTCTGAAGGGTACGGGAGTGGCTGCACGGTGGATGGGGGTAGTGTGCAGGGTTGTTAGGGTAGCGGCGCGTGATCTCTCTGTGAGCATCTAACAGTGAAGGTATGCGTCAGTCTGCGTGAACGTTGTAGAGACGTGGCTGCGTGTCTCATGAGTGATTGTGGTTTGGCAATACTCCTTTCAAGTATTTAGAGGTCAATTCCTGTGACTGATTTTCTTTCTGGCGCATCTAATAAGATCTAAGTCGACTGCCAAAGGTACGTGTCTTTCATAACAGTTCACCAAAGCATACCACGTGCCTCTTACACTCGTCACGTGCCGCGCCTGTACACTTCCATCACGTGCCGCGCCTGTACACTTCCATCACATCACGGAAATACCAGCCTCCCATCACACGAACCGAAGCTATATAAATGTAAATCCAATTATGCTCCCTGATGCAGCTCCTCTCGTGCCGCGGACTCCGGGAAGACGAAAGATGATGTTGAAAGAATCGACGCAAAAAAATATGTATATAATCCTTAGCAGCCACTCCCGCGTGGCCATTCATTCCCGTCACCCACGCCACTTTTTTTTTTTCTTTATGAATGAGAAACAAGCCTTGCGAACCCCCATTCATTCCCTCGTGAGACATTCCCCGCACGGCGCTACCATTTGTTATAACCCGCGAAGGTTCCTCTCCCTCTCTCCCTCTCCCTCTCTCCCTCGTCTGTCGCGGCTCCTGATGCTGCGAAAATGAAGAGAAGAGAAGGAGAGAGAGAGAGAGAGAGAGAGAGAGAGAGAGAGAGAGAGAGAGAGAGAGAGAGAGAGAGAGAAGGAGGGAGAATCTGAGACCATTTAGAGGAAGGTACAAAAGGGACGAGGCGGTGAAGAGAAACGATACTCAGGATGAAGAGATACATATTACGGTGAAAGGAAAAAGAGTCGAGAGCGAAGAGAAGACAAGAGGAGAAGGAATGGGGATGGGATGATGCAGATAAAGGAACAAGAGGATGAAACAAAGAACTAAGGAGGGTGGACGAGTATGAAGGCGAGGAGATCGAGAGTAAGGGTATGGAAGCGACACCAGATAAAAGAAGAGATAAGGAAAGGCCAAGGACAAGGAGAGCACAGGACAGGAGCGCGAAGGAGGAGGAGGAGAGAGAGAGAGAGAGAGAGAGAGAGAGAGAGAGAGAGAGAGAGAGAGAGAGAGAGAGAGAGAGAGAGAGAGAGAGAGAGAGAGAGAGAGAGAGAGAACTGATTGTGAGTGCAGAAAAGAGATAAAAGAAAACCCCACACACACACACACACACACACACACACACACACACACACACACACACACGGGAAAAGAGAGGATAAGGAAAAATTCCACTGGACGAAGTAAAGGAAGAAGCAACAACTAAAACAAATGGAAACTTTCCTGAATCAATGAACAACATGCACAAAATAAAAGAAAATAAATAAAACTACAAACACTCAATGATCGTACCAAATTTAATACGAACTTTAATATGCAAAAAAAAAAAAAAACATGTAAAATAAACAAAAAATTAATAAATAAAAACCCATATATCAAATAAAGAGGGAAAACTCAAGACTAATTAGACAAAAAAAAAAAAAAAGTGGAGTGGGAGAATTTACTATACGAGTACATTAAGGGAGGCAGAGAACGAATGTAGAAGGAAGTCATGTAGGGGAACAATGGAGCAGAAGAGGCAGGGTACAGAGGACACAGCAGCAGGGCAGAGGGAGGTGGGAAGGGTGTGGCAGGGCAGAGGACCGCCATACAAAGGGAGCAGGTGATGGGGGAGGAAGGAACAGGTGAAAAAACAATACGTAAATCCTGGATGAAAGGGAAGGGAGATGAGGTGTGGAGGAGGAGGGGGAGGAGGAGGAGGAAGAGGAGGAGTGGAAGGTTAAGGAAGGGCAGCCATGACCACTAAGACAGGCCACCGGAAGTTATGTGCGTACGTATGTATGTGCGTGTGTTCGTGTATTGACCCCTACTATACCTAACCCCCTCCCCTCACCTCCCCCTTAGACTTCCCTAGGCCTCCTCACCACCACCCCCCTTCCCGTTTCCCTTTCCTCTCCCTCTCCCTCTCCCCCTCTCTCCCATGTTTTCGTTCACGGCTGTCTGGTCTTCACCCCGTCCCGCCCCACCCCGCCCCAGGTGTGTGCCCCTCTCTAGTTGGGATCAAGCTTCGCCAGGTAACCGGGCTTTGTTATCTATGGCAGGTGCTACAGGTGTTGCTTTGTGGCTTCGTGCTTTCATTCTCTCTCTCTCTCTCTCTCTCTCTCTCTCTCTCTCTCTCTCTCTCTCTCTCTCTCTCTCTCTCTCTCTCTCTCTCTCTCTCTCTCTCTCTCTCTCTCTCTCTCTCTCTCAGTGTGTGTTTGTGTTTTTGTGTGTGTATGTGTTTGTGACGTCAGCATCATTCGAGAGGTGGGCGTGGGCGTTATCTGGCCGCCTCGTCGCTGCCTGAATACTAATCTGCCCTGCCCGCCCACAGGTGACTTCCGCCGCACAGGTGTTCCTTTCCCCCCATCGCCCCCGAAAGGCCCGCCGACGCAATCACTTCCTCGTACCTTCGACTCGTCATAACAACCTCGCGAGGGTCAACTGGTATGCTGCTGTTTGTTCTTTCTTTGTGTTCTCTTGCGTTCCAGTTTTTTTTTTTTTCTGAAAGTGTTGTAGTTTTTAGGTTACGTCATTAGAATTTACTTGTTCATGTCGCATCCTATTCACAGGTAGACTTAATGATCCATTCAGTAGTTAATGGGAATGCTCCTCGTGTTTAATGATTATCTTTCTTCGTTAAATATCCTTCCTGTATTTTTATGGTTGTATTGCCCTCGTTTCCTTCCTTCGTTTAGTTTGTGACTTTCGTGCTATATTTTGCGTGTCCCCTTACTCTAATTGTCTTTCATTTCATCATACCCTCATATCGTTTCTTTTTCCTCTTTTATATTCTTTCCGTCCCTTTCCTTTCCTGTTTTATCATAAGTTTTCACGACCATCATTCCTTCCCTAAATACTATACCTTCCTTCCTTCTTTCCTTCCCTCCCGCCCTTCTTTCCTTCCTTCCTCCCTCTCTCCCTCCCTTCCTTCCTTTCTCCCTCCTTCCTTTTCTTCCTTCCTTAACTCCTTCCTTCCTTCCTTCCTTCCTTCCTTCCTTCCTCCCCCTCCCTCCTTCCCTCATTTTGCCATCTGCTCCCACCGTTCCTTCCTTCATTGCTCACAACACTAGCGGAACCAGGAAGAGAGGTACGTTTAGCTGAAAGTCACAGAGGGAGACGCTGGTGGCAAGGGGACGCGACGCACCGGCTACGCACTCTTAAACGTGTCCCCGGTAGAGCAGCTAGGGTGAGGCGCGGATCTCTCTTGCTGGGATGGCAAGGCGTGTGTTGTCTAAGTTACGAGTATGTGGAGCAGCGGGCGATCAGCAGCAACCTCTGGTAATGGTCCGGGCATGACTAGCGCCTCTCAGCTGCCGTGGGGATGTACTATGTCTGTAGGGTGAGAGAGAGAGAGAGAGAGAGAGAGAGAGAGAGAGAGAGAGAGAGAGAGAGAGAGAGAGAGAGAGAGAGAGAGAGAGAGAGAGTAATGAAAATGTACTCATATATCCGATTAGTAAAGATAACGATGGACGTATAATATCAAGCGGAAAGAGAGCACCACTAATTTTCCGAAGACTTCTTAATAAATCCACACACACACACACACACACACACACATGGACGTGCGTTACTGACCTGCTCATCACATTCCGCCCCGCCAGCGATACACTCCTTGTTTTTATCCCCGCCGAGCAGCTCACAGGGGAAAGGAAGTCAGCCAAATTACACAGTCGGTCTTTCCACGCATCATCCAGGGCTCCGCGGGCGTGTTTATCAGCCGCGCTCAGGGTCCATCGGTGGGCGCGGATTGCCTCTCACGACGCTAACCTCAACATCGGGAAAGAGCAGGAGAACCCGACAGCCAATTAAAACGTACATGTTACGGCCATAAATGTGCCGGCGGGATGTTGGCTTGAGAGCGGCGAGGTTATAGATGTGAGGAGCAGACGCGGCGGCTGTGAGACTGTGAGGCGAGGCGCGGCGGCCCTGTCATCAAACAGCCTCGAGGGTACAGTGCACGGTGGACGGTGAGGATGCCTGTCGATGCGGCGTAATGCGGTGCGACCGTGGCCTAATTAGAGCAGGAGAGCATGATTTGGCCCCTCACCACCTCGTCCTCGGCGCGCCCCAGACCTGTGAGGGTCCGCCAGGCCTCGCCTTTTCCCGGGATATGAATGGAGAAAACAAGCGGTACTAAAGCCTGGCAGTTTGCATACATTACCTGGAGGATCCCCATACAAGGGTGGCTGCTCTGTGTACCGCCGTGTCTGCCGTCATGTGCGGGCAGAACTCCGAGAGCCGTGAGACGCTGTGCTTGCCTCCCTCCCTCTGGGTTAGGACGCGCCACGGGAGTAACGCGAAGATAAGCGTCGATGGACTCTCCCCTCAATATACGGTGAAGCGCTGTGCATTTTTGCTACGCTCGGGAGCCCACGGGCCCATCCAGCCCCTTGTCTGGCGGAATGCTTCACGCAGGTTCACGAGCTTCAGGCAGGGCGGGGAAGAGGCCTGGACGCCGTTCTGAGGGTTGGACTGCCTCACTGTGGGTTCCCAGGACCCGGTAGTTGAGTTGGAGATCGCTACTCCTTTCTCAGTGCTTCTGCCCCACTTTGGTGGCTGCCCGCTCCACATGACCTTTGTGGTGTCCCGACCTTTTTTTGCGGCTCCTCTGCAGGCAAGCAACAGGTGCATGATGGCGGAGGGCGAGTGTGAGGGCTTTACGAGGGAGCTAAGAGCGGCATCATTCAAGTGGCCCCGATCACCGACCCGCCGCCCTAAGGTCCACTTGCAGCTCACGACTCATTGAGAAATTATTTGATTAACTTCCACTTCAGCGAACAGTGAACGATTCACTCATGGAAAGACCGCAACTAATTTCTCTCTGAACTGCTGTTTCCCAGTACTTGTTGTATACACACACACACACACACACACATACACACACACGGCGGCAGCTCCCCATTGAACTGAAATATATTTCATAACGAATTATTTTCTGCCTTTTTCTTTCCCCAAACGCAGTGATCTGTGCAGGAGGCGAAGGGTCAGCACGTGACCTCCCTGCGTCGGGCGTCAGCACACCTGCGGCACACCTGCCTCAGCTCGCCTCACACTCGTGAGCTTCACTACGTCATCAAATTACTTCAGTGTACGCGGAGCTGCACGACGCCGAGTAACGGTGTCGGTGGCCAGACAAGCAAGCCAACTAGCGCGGCGGGGCGCGGCGGAGCAGATGATCCGTCAGCCTCCGAAAGGAACGCGTGGCTGAGGCATCGTTTCTTCCATGTCTTGTTAATGAACCGTGAACTTATATAATAAACCTGTGTTCCTGTAATCATGACTCAGAGCAGTCTGTAAAATACTTCCTCCAGATAACATCAGATCATTCCCTCCTCCATTACACGAATCACACGCCCTTGGGAGGCACACGAGGAGCAGCACGAGCGGTGCCGCAGCACGCAGCCTCCCCATTCCACTGTAATGACGTGCTTCAGCACTGCTTATCACCCTCGAGGCCACCTTCTTCTTGGCCCCGCTTGCCGACAGCCTCCGGAAACACCCCGTCCAAGGCCCCATTATGCCCATCATCGTAATGGTCGCGATTATCGGCATGGAATGACTACTCTTAGTGCTCAATGAAGGGAAAGTGGCGTCGAGGCGGAGGCGAAGCCCGGTGGAGGCCTCGCTGAGCGCTCCGCTGGAGATGCTGCGAGTTGGTACCCGACCCACGCAGGCGATTCATTGCAGCTCTTTTCTCTTTATAAAAGAGAGGAAAGAGAGACGGAGAGGGCAGTAAGTTGAAAAGGCATGAATGCTATGTGATACTAGAGGTTGTGTGAGCTAGCTTCAAATAACTATCCATTTTAAGTAATCTTAGTTAAATCAGTCTATGGCTAAATGTGCGCAAGTTAGGCAGAAAAAGGGATTACAGGCTTCATTAACTTAAGCTTGCTGCGCATAAAGTATTAGCATTGGAATGATGTTCGTATTATTAGACGTTTCGATACTTCATCTTGATTAAAAAACAGTAGTAAAAGTTAAAGTGATTCTTGAGAACCTTTTCATGGTTCTAGCGATAGTTTAACAAGGATTCGGCATTTAAGAAGTGGACAGAAAACATGAGAACCCAAATAATTTCTGTAAGCTTTGAAAATAGTCCTGATGAGATCCCAAAGCGTTCAGTAATACGAGTCTGGAAGTAATCAGGCTGCCATTAGAAGAGACTCAGATACCTCAATACCCAGTGTCTGCCTGTGCCTCTCCCTACACCATGCGAGCACCACCACAGAAGTCCTCGCTGCCCACTGTTTGAGACGCGAATGCTAAAAAAATACATGTGAAAGGAGAAATTAAGAGAAAAGAATAAAGGCAGAGACAGAGAAGTACTTTTAGGGGACGAACGCCCCGGGCAACGCACCTGCCCCGTGTGTGTGTGTGTGTGTGTGTGTGTGTGTGTGTGTGTGTGTGTGTGTTTCCGAGAAAGCAGTGTTCGTGTACATGGAAAGTTGTGTAACCAGATTTTCGCGCGCGCGTACGCACGCACGCACGCGCGCACACGCGCACGCACACACACACACACACACACACACACACACACACACACACAAACACACACACACACACACACACACACAGAGAGAGAGAGAGAGAGAGAGAGAGAGAGAGAGAGGAGAGAGAGAGAGAGAGAGAGAGAGAGAGAGAGAGAGAGAGAGAGAGAGAGAGAGAGAGAGAGAGAGACATAAGCAAGCAGTTTAAAAGATAAATGGAAGTGGGTCCTTGATAGAGAGGCACATTAAGAGGGCCAGTAAAAGAAACGGGAAGGAGACAGGGAGCGCGAGATAAGGCGTGAGGTGGCGAGCAGTGAGGTAGTGAGGCGCGGCGGGGCGGGGACGGAGCGGCGACACGGGGACAGTGACCAGACCAGAGTAGTATGCTTGGCCTTCCCAGATAAGACACTGGAGAGCAAAGCGAGTAGGAGGAGGTTGAAGAGAAGATACGATATGCACACACTTGAAGACTTACAGACAGACAGGTAGACACACAGACAGATAGACAAATAAAGTTTTTCTTGTACATTATTTTTCACAGTTTTACTTCTCGCTACCGAAAAAGAAAAGTTCACTGCAATTTTGGTTGAAGGAAATTGAATTAAAAGTTACGAATTGAGTAGAAAATTGTTGTTATTATTCGTGCATTTTATTCATTTTCACTGTCTTCCTTTGTTTCTCGTGGGTAGAAAGGCAGGCAGGAGGGGGAAAGGCGTGGCGGAATGCTTGCTGCGAAGAGCCCGCCGGCAGGAAACCAAAGACTTGTATTTTTATTCTTCTTCCTCCTCCTCCTCCTCCTCGCTGTTGTTGTTGTTGTTGTTGTTGGTCTTGTTCTTCTTCTTCCTCTTCTTCTTCTTCTTCTTCTTCTTCTTCTTCTTCTTTTTTCTGCTTCTTCCTTCTTTTTGTTCTTGTTCTTTTCTTGTTTCTTGTTCTTGTTCTTCTTGCTCTTCTTGTTCTTGTTCTTCTTGTCCTTTCTGTTCTTGTTCTTGTTCTCCTCCTCCTCCTCCGCCTCATGCTCATCGCTGCTCATGAAACTCGGCGTTTCTCCTCTTCTCCCTCCTATCTGCTGTAATTCAGAGGCCCACCTCCCTCTGGCGGGAGATCACGATGATTACCTCCACCTGATTATCATAATCGGCCCGCCGCCCTCCCGCCAGACTGCCCCCTCACGCCTCTTCCCCCCTGCCTGGCCTCCCTCCTAAATACCCATCGCAATAGTAGATAGTTTAGCCATAATGAAACTACGAGCACGGCTATATTTATAATTCAAGGGTCAATCTCATATTTTGCACGTCTGCGGGCCAATAGCGAGGTAGATGCCGGCGCACACACTCAGGGACGTGCTGAGGTGATGGGTCTGTAGTGTTCCCTGGTGCCCGAGCCGCCTCACCCATTGTCCCGGTCAGCTCCAGGCGGCGGGAAGGTCCTGTGGGTCGTTGTTGTGTTTGAAGATTGACCTGCTGCCTTATTCTTCTGGGCTGTGCATGAATGAGGCGGGGACGATGATGATGATGGCTCGCTCTCTCTCTCTCTCTCTCTCTCTCTCTCTCTCTCCTCTCTCTCTCTCTCTCTCTCTCTCTCTCTCTCTCTCTCTCTCTCTCTCTCTCTTTCTCTCTCGTCGAAAAGTCATACTAACTTTTCCCTCACACTTCATGGACGGCTTGTCTGGCTGCGTGCTTATCTGACTCTCCTCCCACGCTCATTTCGCCTCCCCCCCTGCCCTCTCTAGTCTTACAGCTAGTTACCCGTTCGTTCATTTAGCAAAAGTATCATAACCAAAAACTAGCAATAATATACAGACTTATCAAAATAAACTATGAAGCAAATAAGTAGATAATTTCATATATTTCAAACCATCCTGTCGTTTTAATAAGCTAATCACATCTCTCGGTAACCCTTTCTTTATAAATTGTCGTTAAAAAGCGTGAAAAGTACCCAGTCATTATGTACCCTGCGGAGTAACGTAAGTCTGCATGAAGAGGCTCTGGCTGGGAGAGTGTAAGGGTCCGAGAGGTCGCCGCCAGCACGGGCCGCCCTTAGTACTTTGCTCGTTGATGTTGCTTGAGCGATATGAACAACGGCGTAGAGGAGAGAGAAAAGGAGGAAGTGGAAGGGAGAGGATGGGAGAGTAGGAATGGGAAAGGACAAAGGAACGGGCCCGGGCTGGATGGGAGGGAACACCACGTAACGCTCACCGTGAAATACGCAATGCAGATATTTTTCAGGCGTGATTTAATTGATGCTAAGACTTAACTGAAGGAGTACAATGACCAACGAAGCGGAGGTGAGGGAGTAGGTCGGGATGGTGGTGCGTGGGTGGTATTATAGCACGCGCACACACACACACACACACACACACACACACACACACAGGGGTTACGTAAAGTGGCTTCTAATGAGGGACGAGGAGATGTCAGGACACAACAGCACAATGGGGAGATTACCATGAGTGAGGCGAGGGTGGCAGTACCTCACACTTGCTGCCTTGCCCTCTCCTTCCCCTCCTTCTCCCCCAACACCCATACGCACGCCCTTCTCCCCCGTACCCTCCCCATTCACACTGTCTCATTCTCTCTGTCCTCCCCTTATGTCCCTTTCAATTTTTTACCATACCCGGTACTTTCCTCTCCTCCATCTTCCTCCCCTAATATTCCTCCTCTCTACTCTTTTCCTCTTCTTACGTCCTGATTTCTCTTTTCCCTGACATCCTCCACCACCAACGCCTCTTTACACTCTAGATCCCTTAGTTGCCTAAGTTCTTCACTTCTCTTTCCCTTTTCTTCCTGCTCCTTTATCCATCCACTTGTCTGTTCTCCTGATTTCGCATCCCTTCCTTCTCTGCTTCCCTGTCCATATTTCTGTGCCTCCAGGATGTGATGGGGCGGTGAAGGATAGCAGATCGTTTTACTTAGCTTCGGAGGTCCGCTGTGGCTCTTATATCCCTACCCTGCGCGAGGGCGTGGAGGGCGGGCAGGAGCTGGGCAGAGAGTGGTGGTGGTGGAACAGGATCCTCTAATTAAGGGATTCAGACAAACGGTGCTTGAAGAATCCGTAGGGGCACGATTTGCATATATGCTAAATGAAATTACCTCCGGATTAAAGATGCACATTATGGGAGGCAATTTGTAGATAATTATAATGATAACGCTGTAGTATTTTTCGAACGATTATTGGTGAATACGCCGCTCCCTCGCCGCCCTTGCTGCCCGGGACGTGAGCAGCGTAGCGACCGTCCAAGCGGTGGCCAAGTGTGTTGTGTCAAGGCGCTGCGCCCCGGAGACTCTGTGCGAGTTTTGCTTTCTGAAAATAATTAAGCGATTTCAAAATAAGGAAAGAAGTTGATGACTGAAAAAGGATAGAGTAAGCGTTTGTTCCCAAACCCTCTCCCCAAATACATATAGAATTCACACGTGCAGGAATGAAGCAGAAAAGTATTGTCATTGCGGAGCTAGACTTTTCTTTCAGGAGTTCAGAGCTGTGCACTTACTCAAAAAAAAAAAAAAAAAAAAAAAGTAAAGAACTCCAGAAGAATGGTAAGGAGGTATTACCTTTCCGAAAAATAAAATAAGTAAATACATGTACTATGCAAAATGAAGTAGAGAAAAGGAAGAAATGTTGTTGCGAAGATAAAGAAACGTTCAAGTAATAAACATGAAAAAAAAACAAAAAGACCCACACAAGACCTTAAGACCTATAAAAAGAAACACAATTTCAAAGAAAGCAACCCTTATATATATATATATATATATATATATATATATATATATATATATATATATATATATATATATATATATATATATATATATATATATATATATATATATATATATTATATATATATATATATATAAATATATATATATATATATATATATATATATATATATATATATATATATATATATATATATATATATATATATATATATATATATAAATATATTATATATATATATATATATATATATATATATATATATATATATATATATATATATATATATATATATATATATATATATATATATAAAAGAAACACAGTTGCTAAGTAAACACAAGAATCAAGAAAATCAAGACAGGCAGAATGTTGGAAAGGAATAGAGTGACAGCCCTTCCGTGGTGTGTCGCTGGTAGCCTTGGAGGGACTGGCCGGCACACAGGGCGAGGGAGGAAGGACAAAGGTGCTGTGCTGGAAAGGAAGAAATATTAGCGGATTAGGGATTAGTGCTTACACACGAACCCAAATGCATGGAGCGTAAATCAGGCCCGTCATCCTCCATCCGGTGAAGGGCGCCGTGGCTACCTTGGGAGAGGCTGACGAAGGAGAGAAAGATAGAAGAAAACGAGAAGGAAACGAAGAAAAAAGTGATAAGAAGAAGAAAAGAAAAAAAGGAGAAATGAAAAAGAAAAAGTAAGAATAAAGAGAATATAACAGAAGCGGAAAAAAGAATGTAACAGTTTCACGTCTGTGTTCATAAGAAAAACAAAAAAGCAAGAGGAGGAGGAGGAGAAGGAGAACTAGGAAAGGAAGAAAGAAAAGATAAGAAAAAATTAAAGAATAGAATAATGAAGAAAAAAGCGAGAGACTTGTAAAATAAATAACGAGGAAAAAGATGCACACGTAGCCGATGCATCCTTCAGTTCACACGATCACACTGGTCATCTTTTACTCTCTAGGTGACACAAGCAGCTTCCTTCACACCCACACGGCGCCGAGGAAGTACAAGCGTAAAGTGCTGGTCTATAGGGGAGCCTTAAGTGAGTTGCAATGACTAAAATTGGAAGTGTTGAAAATAAAATGTTGAACAGATAAAGAGATGTTCTTAACTTTGAATGAAGATACGAAGAATAAAAGTTGAAACCACTAGAGAAAGATCAAAGAAAAACGGTGAAATTACTAGAAGTCTGAAATGAAAACAGCAAAAAAGCAAATCGCTGAACAGATACAGAAAAGAACAATACTTAAACTCAAAGCAAGCGTGGAAAAAAAGAGATAAGCCACAACTGAGAACAAAAGAGACAAGGAGCCGAGATTGCCGACAAATTTAAGAGATAACGAGACCAAACTGGAAGCAAGCGTTGAGAGAGAGATAAGAAAGGAAGAGACTGCGAACATGTATCAAAGCAAGTCGATGAGAAAAGAAACTAAACCTGAACCAAGAATGCAATCAGACTGAATAGATAAGACAAGATGGAAACACTGGAGGGAAGAAGCAAGGAGAGGACGAGGCTGGGAGGGGAACACGAGTAAAGGAGGGTAGAGGTGTGATTACGTAAGCTTTGAACATTTCTAATAGGGATGAAACAACCGCTGAAAACACGTGTGAATGAATGCCGGGGGAGTAAAGGAAGCTGAGAACGAGAAAATTAAAGACTGGCATGAAAATAG
>NC_087159.1:11895000-11927500 GCF_035594125.1 Scylla paramamosain
CACCACCACCACCACCACCACCACAACAGCAACAACCCCCAAAAACACAAAAACATAAACCAAAACAAACCCTTGCAACGACTGGACCTGAAGCACGGCCGCAGCAGACAAGGGCGGCACTGCAGACAGTCCCGCGATAATTTGGCGGCGGAGTGACCTTATGAATCGCCGCCGCCCTCGCCCTTACACTCTTATCTCGGCGTATAGATTTACCCCGACCGTGACCCTTGCTGCGGCGGACTTGGAAGCATATGAAAGGACTCCGAGCAGCGTTGCGTGTCCTGGAGGAGGAGGAGGAGGAGGAGGGAAGGGAGGGGTTAGGGTCGTGTTTGAAACAATGGTTCTCTCCCTCCTGAAGGTCACGTAACAGTGCCTGGCGAGCGGCGTGACGACCTCCTCCTCCTCTTCCTCCTCCTCCTCTTCCTCCTCCTAATACTAGTTACATGCATTGATTTAAAGGAGAAAGCAAATAAGGACAAAAAAGACTATATGATTGCTTTCTCCTCCTCTTCGTTGATTGAAAATAAAAGCAACTAAGAATAAAAGGGGAGAATTATACAACTCTATGATTGCTTTGTCACTTTCAGATACTGGGGAAGATAATATTATGACAGGGGAGGGAAAAAAGTTAAGACATCATTAAGAGGAACACACTGAGAAGGGGAAGGCCAGTTATTTGAGTGTGGGAGGAATGGGAAAGTGTAAGAGAGGGAGGGAGAGCGGAAAGACTGGTTATTTGACAGGGGGTGGTTACTTAACAGGAAGGGGAAAGGAGGCTGGCTAAGATTAGAAGGTAGGAAGTAGTGGAAAATGTGAGGAGGAGGAGGAGGAGGAGGTGGTGGTGGTAGTGGTTGGGCTTTTAAGAGGGAGGGAGAGGTGGGAAGAGCAGGGGGACTGTTCTTAAAGGGAAGGGGGAGAGAGGGTGGGGGGGTCTAAGTGGAAATCAGTGATGCGGTGAAAACCTTCAGGTGTTGCAAATTCAATTGAGATCTTGTTCTTGCTTTTTGTTCGCTTTGAATATGAAGAAAAGTGTTGCCGCCCACTCCAACCCACCCCAGCCCACTCCACCCTTTCCCAGCCCACTCCAGCCCACCCCAACCCACCCCAGCACACCCCAGCCCACTCAGACCCACTCCTCACTCTGAACGCAACGCTTACACCTGCGCCTGTCACTACCTCCATCCCCAGGTGCCTCCCTTGCTTGTACTTGGTGGCGGCTGGCTGAGGGAAAGCGTGTTGTTTTAATAAAGCCTCTATTATCTGTAAGTTTTAAAGTTTTACAGCCATAGCCATCATCATCATCATCATCATCATCATCATCATCATCATCATCATCATCATCATTATCATCATCGTCGTCGTCGTCGTCAGCATCACACATGGTCACTTCAATATGAATATACCGTGTAAGAGAACCGTATTTATTCGTTTATTTTTTTGTTTCCTTATTTCTTTGTTCATTTATTCATTTACTGATTCATTTGTATATAGACTGGTTTGCTTACATTTATTAATCTGTTCAATTTTAAAGCTAATTCATCTTTAAATCTTCAAGACTTTACGACTTCACCTTAAAAGTAATCATCAGATTTTGTCACATGATCATCGCAAGGAAGTAAGCCGCATTTCCTCCACTGTTTTAATCTCACTGACAACCGCACCATTACCTTCTTGACTCCACAGATTGTAGTGTAAGCGTTAAAATCATCTCGGTTGTTATGACTGTAATTATTATATGTCCAATCACAGTATTACCAGTACCTATACAGTGGCCGTCGTAGATTACATATCGTTTAAACTTAAAAACCGTCCGACAATTGTCACGGTAGTTCCATATCCTGTTATTGCAACACCATTACATTTATAGCGAATGACTTGGAGCGTGTAGTTGAAGTGAAGAAATTGTCTGAGCATTGTCACTGTAATCATTATATATAGACGAGCATCTAGTGAGCAATGCCAACATTATTTCCCGTGTCATTTATCGTGTCCTCGTGACCAAGACAGACGAATCAAGTTATTCTAAACACACCTGTGATAACACCAGCAGGCACGAGCAGCGGGGGCCCTGAGAGGGAGTGGCATGCCCCCCCTCTTCTCTGCCCCCTCCCCCATCCTTACCACACCCCAAATCCCTTCCCTCTCTTGTATTTATTTTCCTACATTTACACCAAAGTCGGGACATGAAGACCAGGGAAAAAAGGTGATAAATTAAGAGAGAACATGTTCGTTAGTGCCGCGCCCTCGAGCAAAAAGCAGGTGAGAAAGAAAGCCCAGGTGACGTGATGCAGGTGAGGCACCAGTGCTCACCAAGGGCCTCCCCATCACGTCCCCCTCACGAAACAGCCACGCGCTTCCTTCTACTCCTCCTCTTCCTTCTCCTATTTCCTCCTGCTGTTTCTTCCTCCTCCTCCTCCTCCTCCTCCTCCTCCTCCTCCTCCTCCTCCTCTTCTTTCTCCTCCTCCTCCTCCTCTTCCTGCTTATCTATCGAGAGAAGATTATCAACCGTCTAGAGATTAAGTCGTTTTTGGTTATTCGACTTTTTTTTCTTTTTTTTGGGGGGCGTGGTCTTTTCCCAACGGTACCTAGCAATCTCTCTCTCTCTCTCTCTCTCTCTCTCTCTCTCTCTCTCTCTCTCTCTCTCTCTCTCTCTCTCTCTCTCTCAACTTATGCCTCCCGCCAAAAAAAAAAAAAGGGAAAAACTATCTATTAAGATATAGCAAACGCATCCCTTTTAGTGTCCTTCCTATATAAAAAAAAATAAATAAATAAAAAAATAATCTTATATGTATGTGTCATCTACCTCCGAACATTTCTGTACTGTATAAAAAGAGTCAAGCTTGGCACATAGTCTCGTGGTGGCCAAGAAGTCTTTTATTTTTTCTTCTTTTATTTTCTTTTTTTTTTTTTACGTGCTAGAGACCGGTCAAGGGAAAATAGAAAAAAAAAAAATGCCGCTTACAAATTATATGCATACACTGCCCGCCTCACCTGAGTGTATGAAGAGCGCTGGATGCATTATGTATATGAAGTGTTAAATAGAGAGCGCTGTGAATTTATTATGCGTAGTGAACACAATGCGGCAGCAGCAACTGGACGTGTGTGGAGGGCGTGTGTGTTTACTTGGGGAGGAGCTGAGTGTGGGGGGAATTTGTACTGCTGGTTGGGAAAGGTGTGTGTGTGTGTGTGTGTGTGTTTAAAGTGGAGTGTATTATATGTTCTTGACGGGGTGTACTTTTGATGGAATGTGTGTATAAGTTTTTATTTTAACAGGATCAGTGTGTATGTGTTGGAGTTTTTAAGCGTGTGTATGTGTGTGTGTGTGTGTGTGTGTGTGTGTGTGTGTGTGTGTGTGTGTGTGTGTGTGTGTGTGTGTGTGTGTGTGTGTGTGTGTGTGTGTGTGAGTGTGTGTGTGTGCTATCAGAAAGAGACGACGTGTACCGGGCATTACTGACGACGAGTGGGCGGCAGGCGTTCGTTCTCGTATAGCACAGCACGTCCCGCCATCATCCCTGCCGCTGTACGAGTATATAGCAGTGGGCGCCGCGGGCAAGTGACAGACGCCGCCGCTGCAGGAAATGCCTCCGCCTGTCTGTGGCCGGGCAAAAATGTGAAGGATCCAGGGGTTGTGGGCCTCCCGGGGCTTTTCTTCTGTCTTCTACGCGCGGAGGCTTCCCCGTTTGTGTTGTGTTTGGCTTGATTTGTTTGTGTGTGTCTTGTTGTTGTCCTTGCTGCTGTTGTTGTTGGTGGTGGTGGTGATGGTGGTTGTGGTGGTGGTGCTGGTGGTGGTAATAGTAGTGGTGATGGCGTTTTTGTTGTTGTTGTTGGTGGTGGTGGTGGTGTTGGTGGTGGTGGTGTTGGTGGTGGTAGTGTTCTTGTTCTTGTTCTTGTTGTTATAGTGTTTGTTGTGGTGGTGGCACTCTGAAGTAATACAAGAAGTCATAGTAATAGTAGTAGTAGTAGTAGTAGTAGTAGTAGTAGTAGTAGTAATGGTAGTAGCAATAGCAGTTGTAGTATTATTAGTATTATTATTAGTAGTAGTAGTAGTAGTAGTATTAGTAGTAGTAGTAGTAGTAGAAGTAGTAGTAGTAATAGTTGTACTAGTACTAGTAGTAGTAGTAGTAGTAGTAGTAGTAGTAGTAGTAGTAGTAGTAGTAGTAGTAGTAGTAGTCGCAGTAGTAGTAGTAGTAGTGGTAGTGATAGCAACACCAGCAACACCAGCAGCAGTAGTTTTATTTTCCATGCAGCTGATGGTCCTTAAGCTCTCCCTCCACCCAGAGTGACAACAAGACTTCATTCAAGGGCACGTGAAATAAACGTATCCTCTAGCACACCTTCATCCAGGTCACCTTTTCCACACAGGTTAGGGAAACACCCTGGCTGTCACCCATTCCTGCCGCGTAAACCAGACACTGAGTGAAAGTTACAAGTCATCACCTGCTCTCCTGTCATGGCGACACAGAGGACATGGGGAAGATCCAGTCCTCTTCCTCCTCCTCTTCTTTCTTTCTTCCTTCTTTCCTTCCTTCTTTCCTTCCTTTCTACTTTCCTTCCTTCCATTCATCCCTCTTCCTTTTTTTTTCCTCCTCTCCAATCATTCTACTTACTCGTGCACGAAGTCACCAAGCTTGCCATTGCGTTTGCATTGAGTAGATTGGATTAGTATAACAAAACGCACGCCTGCGCAAACGCGCACACACACACACACACACACACACACACACACACACACACACACACACACACACACACACACACACACACACACACACACACACACACACACAGCCATGTTACTGGTTGAAGTGAGCGCTAAGTTTCAAGATGCTGCAGGATTTTTTTTTCTTTTTTTTTTTTTTTTTTTTGCAACAAAATTCGCAGCTCAGATTGAAACTTAAGATTGCCCACCCCGCGAACCCTTCTCCCTATAACCACTAGTACCTATTGCCCGAGGAGCTGGAGACCCGTGCCTGCCAGGAGCTAGACGACACTCCTATGTTAGCGGATACTGACACAAAGGGCCTCGCACGCTGTGAAGAGAAAGCAGGTGAGAGGACACAGGCGCATATACAGAGATGTGTGAGGTGTTTAGTGCTGACCCTGTGTGTGTCATTCCAGCCACAGAGGAGGCGGTTTATTTCTTCCATGTGAAGTTACAGAAAAAAAAACTATATTAATTTCTCTAGATATGAACTCAGAAATTAATAGTAATAAGAAAGAATTTTCCTTCTTGTGTTCCTGGCTTTTTCTTTTTTACCAACATGAAAGCACAATGTGTTATTTTGTAATCTTTTGACCATAAAATGAATGTAAAGCAATTCAAATTAACTCTGGGTTGCTTCTCTACAGCCCTCGTGCCTCCCGTGGTGCGTCATTCCGTAGAGTGTTGTGTAGCGGTGTTGGCAGGAAAGCGGGGGGTGGGGAGGGACGGTGCGGCTGTTAAGTGTAGAAGTAGTGTGGCAGGTTATAGTTACTGTAGAAATGTGGAATTAGTAGTGGGAGGGAAGTATGTTTTACTGTATGTGTGTGTGTGTGTGTGTGTGTGTGTGTGTGGTAGGTTATAGTCGTGGAGTGAAGTATGTGGAGGGGTGGAGGTGGAGGATGAGGAGGGATAGGGCGGGAAATGATGGGAGGGAAGAGGTGGATGGGGAGGAGGAATGGGTGGGCGGGTGGGGTGAAGTAGATGTAGTGAGAGGGAGCGGTAGGAGGAGGAGGAGGGGGAAGGTAAGGGAGAGAAGGAAGGGTCAGAGGGACGAACACAGCCTGAAGGGAGAGAGTAGACCGCACCGTCCTCTCTCTCTCTCTCTCTCTCTCTCTCTCTCTCTCTCTCTCTCTCTCTCTCTCTCTCTCTCTCTCTCTCTCTCTCTCTCTCTCCCTCCCTGTTATACTTCACTGTTCACTCCCTTTCTCATTTCTCTTCCACCCTCGTTTCATTGCACGTCTCTCTTTCTCTCTCTCTCTCTCTCTCTCTCTCTCTCTCTCTCTCTCTCTCTCTCTCTCTCTCTCTCTCTCTCTCTCTCTCTCTCTCTCTCTCTCTCACACAGCGTCTTTTTCCACCTCTTACTTTCTCATCAGTGTTTCAAATATTTATCAGACAAAAGCAGTGAAGTGAGAAGAGAGAGAGAGAGAGAGAGAGAGAGAGAGAGAGAGAGAGAGAGAGAGAGAGAGAGAGAGAGAGAGAGAGAGAGAGAGAGTCATCACTTAACTCTTATTAATAATTCTTTCTACCTTCATTTCACATCGTTCTCTTTTTTCGTGTATGCTCTTTCATCATTTCTTTCTTCTCCTTCCTCTTCTTCGTATCATCATCATCAGTCACTCGTCTTTCTATTCACCGGTCACTATATTTTTTCTTCTCTTTCTTTCGCATGATCATTATAAAGTTATGATTATCTCTTTCAAAAAAACATTGATGTATTTTCTATTCCTCTCTAAGTTACAGTCTTCTTTAAATTACAGGCAGTTGTCTGTTCATTGATTCTCCTCTTTAATTTGTATCTTGGGTAAAGTAATTATCTTTTTTCTCTTTTCATTTTTCTTTCCGTCTTTATTCAATTATCATCTATTATTTCTGTTAATATTTTTCTCACGTGCAACGGTACACCTTCTGGTTCGTGTTGTTTATAGATGTTTTTTTGTTTTTTTATTGTTGTTGTTATTTTGTATTTCTTGTGTTTTATGGTCATCGTTTATTCTCTCAACCGTTTTTTCTTTTTTTTTTTTTTTTTTTTGTGTGTGTCTCTTGCTGTCTTTCTACAATATTCCGTCTTCTTCTTCTTCTTCTTCTTCTTCTTCTTCTTCTTCTTCTTCTTCTTCTTCTTCTACACTCCTGTCTCAGTGTAATGCTATGGGTTTTGCTTCCCGATTTATTAATTTCACCTTTTTCTCTCTCTTTTCGTTTATACTTCCTTACCTTGTAACCTTAAATATTCCCCCAACACCATGTTTTATTTTTATTTTGTTTCATGTCCATCACCGTCCATCACTTTGGTATAGTTTTTCCTCATGCTCTTATTCATATATTCAGCTTTTCCAACATATTATCTCTCCACTTCAAACTCTCTCTCTCTCTCTCTCTCTCTCTCTCTCTCTCTCTCTCTCTCTCTCTCTCTCTCTCTCTCTCTCTCTCTCTCTCCTCGGGTCTTGTACATCACCATCCGTCAGCTTTTAATCTCGCTCCCCCGTCCTGGTGGTAACTTACGACGTCTCACATCCAGTATTTACCACCCGAGCGGCGCGTCTTATCTACGGATCATCCTGTTATCTCGTGGCATCTTATCTGACGTTCCTTTCGGCGTGTCGGGGAGCGTAAGCACTGCCCTGTCTGCCTCCCAGTCACGTGCCCGACAGAGCCAAGTCAACAATTAACCGGATTGTCGGGATAATCGGGGTGTATTTCGTGTTAATTCGTTATCATTTACTGGTTTTGATAAATATATATAGATGTGTGTGTGTGTGTGTGTGTGTGTGTGTGTGTGTGTGTGTGTGTGTGTGTCAGGTTTATACAGTGTAGTGTATATATTCTTAAAATGTTCTTTGTTTTGTTTGAGTTCTTCTTTCTTCCTCCTTTCTCCTTCGTTGCTATCTTCTGCTTTTATTTTATTTTTTTATTGTGATTGTGAAGCTTGTAAGACAGAAATGGAGTTGTTGGTTTTGTACTACTACTATTATTACTACTACTACTACTACTACTACTACTACTACTTAGTAGTAGTTGTAGTAGTAGTAGTAGTAGTGGTAATAATAGTTATTGTTGTCGTTGCTGTTGTTGTTGTTGTTGGTAGTGGTGGTGGTGGTGGTGGTGGTGGTGGTGGGGGTGTTAACTTTTTCAAGATTCTTGTGTGTGTGTGTGTGTGTGTGTGTGTGTGTGTGTGTGTGTGTGTGTGTGTGTGTGTGTGTGTGAGTACATACATGTGCGTGCGGCGCGCCTTTCATTCTCCTCTGAAGCCATTGACCTTCTTCAATAAATGTTTCGTCCCCCATAATTAAATTCAATCCTTAGCTCTCTCTCCTCCCCACCCCTCCCGTCCCTTCTCTCTCTCTCTCTCTCTCTCTCTCTCTCTCTCTCTCTCTCTCTCTCTCTCTCTCTCTCTCTCTCTCTCTCCTTCTTCTCCTCCTTCTCCTTCTCCTTCTCCTCCTCCTCCTCCTCCTCCTCCTCCTCCTCCTCCTCCTCCTCCTCCTCCTCCTCCTCCTCCTCCTCCTCCTCTCCTCTCCTCTCCTCTCTTTTCCTCTCCTCTCCTCACCATCACCACCTGAATTAAAAGCATCCCAGGCACTGAACGTGATGTCTCCTTCCGTTCCTTGGCTGCCTTGTGTAACCTGGGCGACGCTGGGCACGTGATCCTTTAGTGGTGGAGGAGGGAAGGAGGGGGATGAGGAGGAGAAGGAGGAGGAGGGAACGGAAGAATGTAGGAAAGGAAAGGTGTGAGCGTGATGTGCGCTGGAGGAGAAAAGGTTGTGCACGCTCACACACACACACACATACACACACACACGGAAAGAAAAATACACATGCTATGGGATTATGTGTTTTAGATCCTGAAGCTGGATATGCGTTCAGGAAATAAAGCAATAAAGGACAGATTGGGTGTGAATGAGGTGAGGCAGGTCAGGACGCAACATTCTGAGCAGTGTTTGGCGCGGGTGTGTCCCGTCTGACTCAACCTGGGGGACGCCGGGGAGTCTGCCAGCGAACCTTAAGCAAGTGCACGTGGAGGACGATGACCCGGGATGCTCCTGATGACCTTTAGATAGTAGCTTAGGCCTCCCCTCACATCCCTCCCCCTTGCCTCCCAGACGCCAGGCCTTCAGGGGTGACGAGGGAGGGGCTGTGGTGTGAGGCGAGGTGAACGTCCCGTCAGTATGTACGTCAGCCTCGTCCCCATGCCAGGTAACCAAGTAACGAGCGACTCATTACCTCCGTGGAGCTCCTGTAGGAACCCTCCATACCTAGTATCGGGACTGCTCACTTGAGTATCCCATCGCAAGCCCCACCGTGCGCTGCCCTGCGCCGGGCGGTCTGGGAAGAAGCAGCAGTCCTTTCCGTCCGACACCCAACCTACCCGCCTCCCAAACACCGCCCGGCAACCCCATGACACCCGAATGAGTGGAGGATGAACGAAAAAAGTCAAAGTCGCGTTACATAAGCAGTGATCGGGCCGGGAAAGCCGTGGACTTGGCAGGATTCATTAGTGCTTTGGTACGGAGATAACACTGGAGATTTAGGAGCGGGGGAAGAATACGCGGTAATTGCAGGGCATGCCTTGGGAAAACAAACACGAATCGTGATGCTACCGCTTGAGACAAAGATGAGTCCAGGCCAAGGTGACTTAATCCCGAGGCTCGAGCACCAACAGCAGCAGCAGCAGCAGCAGCCACCTCCCATTCGGACCATCTCACTTGCAGGACCAATAACCAACCGCCCCGCCCCGCCCCGCCCCTACCCTCCTGGCAACAGTGAGCCCTCCTCCCCCGGCTGGCCCTCCCCTGCCTCCACCACTGACATAAATGTGGCCCACACACCCATACGGAACCCTTCCCTGTACACAACGACTGCGTGTTGTTGTGTCATTCTGCTACTTGCATCCATGAGGAGGCGGCACCGCATCAGCAGGCTGAGGAGACGTATGCAGCGGGCGCCACGGGCCGTGCCTCTGATGGACGCCAGATAGCACACAACGGTACATACGGACTCGGTGATTACTTTTATTCCGAGCGTCCAGTGGTGCCCCTGGACCATGGGTGCGCCCTGACACGGGCACGGCTGTTGACCACCAGAAGAAGTTCTCATCCGTGGCGGGTAGCGCGGCTTGAAGCGCTATACTTATAAGTGAAATAAATGGTATTATCTTTTGTATGACGCATCATGTCACATATATCTGTGTGTTTATTGATAATTATAGTAATGAATGAAAAATACCTGAGCTGTGATCGCAGATAATACCTGCCTGAAAGAGCAGGTGACCCACAGACCGCGGCCCTCCCTCACCCTTGGCGCTGTGCAGCACTCACCAGGCTCTTCCCCACACTTTCAGTCACTTACGCTCCCCTCATGGTGCGTGATAGGTCTGTTCACATCCTCGGCTCATAATAACTCAATAAATCTTGGTGCATCAAAATTTTTTTTTAATTTGTGATGCTTTATTTTTTATTTTATTTATTTATTTATTTTATTTATTTATTTTTTAGAACTTTCAGGGTGAGTTCGTATGAAAAAATGGTTGCGGGGAGATGTTTTGTGGCTCGTGGCTAAATATCCAGCAAGTCTCCCTAATGACAGGTTGGGAGAGCGTAACACCTTCGGGGAGGGGGGAGGCGATGCCAGGTTGTAGGGAGGGGAGGGAGCAGGGATGGAGGAGGAGGGTGCCCACTGTCCAGAGGAAAGGTTTGCCTGGAAAGGAGCACAAGCCAACACTTCTCGTCCCTTCCTTTCACTGTTACCACCACCACCACCACCACCACCACTACTACCAGTCAGTCAATCACGCACCACCTCACACAGAAAAGGGCACATCACGATGCCGTCTCACCTCAACCCTCACCCTCACTGTCGGACACTCACCCATCCGTCCTGCAACAACAAAAAGAGGAGGAAACCCTGTCCTCGTTACTCACAAAATACACATATCACCAACACCACCACCACCACCACCACGAGCAATGACTAACGCGTATAAGAAAAAAGTTTCCATACAAAACAGAGCCTGCGGGAAGTCATAGAAGGAAGGGACCACGTGTTTGGCACTCTTCCAGGACTTCAGGCGAGGCTCCAAGTGGGTCACCAGCCGAGCGTGCATCTGGCGTGGCTGGAATCCTGGAAACAAAGCGTGTAGGTTGCCTAGTGAGCGTGGAGCGTCCGTGAACCGTCGGAGCGTTGCACTGGATTGATTACTGCGTTGCGTGGCGTTGTGCGCGAGGCGGTGCGCGTTGATTGTTTGTTTGAGTGATGCAGGGGATGGTTGCAGGGTGTGATGTGTGGTGGTGCGTGGGGATGCGTCAGGGAGCTGGGCGGTGTTCATGCTCCACTGCCTCTCGTCGTTTTGCTTTCCTTTCTTCACAACTGGTTAGGAGGTAGTGGGGGTAGTGGTAGGTAGGAGGAGTGGTTGTTGTTGTTGTAGTAGTTAGAGTTCTAGTGGTGGTGGTGGTGGTGGTGGTGGTGAGAGTAGCAGTAGTAGTAAAAGTAAACAACGACTCTCTCTCTCTCTCTCTCTCTCTCTCTCTCTCTCTCTCTCTCTCTCTCTCTCTCTCTCTCTCTCTCTCTCTCTCTCTCTCTCTCTCTCTCTCTCTCTCTCTCTCTCTCTCTCTCTCTCTCTCACGAACCATCTCCTAAGTACTACCTTGCATCACCACCACCACCAACACCACCACCACCAACACCACCACCACCACCACCACCACCACGACCTCCATTTCTATCACCCATCACACACGAACCTTTCCTCCCTTCATTGAGACACGCATTCAACTACAAAAGCCTGAAAAAAAAAAAATCCCACAAAGAAGAAAGAAAAAAATATATAGATAGAGAGAGAAAGGCAGAGAATACCAGTCTATATATGGCGCCAAACTCTCCTTATCGAGCATAGCCAGCTGAATAAGGATATGTGAAGTGTTACGTGTACAATAATTTGGTTGTCGAGGATTAGATAGGGTTAAGGTAGGTCAGGACAGGTAAGGTTAGGTTAGGTCAGGTCAGGTAATGTTAGGGCACGTCAGGCTAAGTCAGGTTAGCTTAGGTCAGGTCAGGTCAGGTCACGGGAAGCTATACACAAAACCTGGTAGGCGAGAAAGACTGAAACAGGTTCTTCTACGACTATACGTGACCAGGCGTTTGGCAAGGGGTGCGGAGGCAGGGTCTGGGGGGTGGGGAGCTGCACAAAGAAGGTTAGTGGGGGTATGGAAGGGATGTTGGGGGGGTGGGAGAGGAAGGTTTGGTCAACTGCTAGTGGACCATTAGTTGACGGTGAGCCCCCATACCCTGACTCTTGTGTAACCTGGGGGAGTGGGGAAAGGATGCAATGGGAAGGTGTATGGGGGTCACTGGCCGACACACACACACACACACACACACACACACACACACACACACACACACACACACACACTTACGAAAATTAACGTCCTGCTAATCTTCGTGTATATGTACGCATGTTCGTCTGTAAGTTGTCCTCATTAATATCGTAGTGTCTTCCTCCTCCTCCTCCTTCTCCTCCTCCTCCTCCTCCTCCCTCCTCCCTCCTCCTCCTCGTGGGTTTAATGAGGATCACACTCCCAGGTATCAAGGTAAGGAGTGTCCCGCTGCCCTCTCCCTCCCCTCTCCCACTCCTCTCGTCTCATCTTGCACTCCTATCCTCTCTCTCTCTCTCTCTCTCTCTCTCTCTCTCTCTCTCTCTCTCTCTCTCTCTCTCTCTCTCTCTCTCTCTCTCTCTCTCTCTTACTTAAGGAACACCGATGCGTCTTTTTTTCTTTTTCTTTTCTATTTTTTTTTTTTTTCGTTTTTTAATGTATCCTATTCATTTTATCTTTGTTGGGGTTGGTCAAGGATGTTGAATGAACGGGTTGAGAGAGACAGGAATAAAAAATAATGAGAGACAAAAAAAGAAAAATAAGTGGAAAGCCTTGTAAAATTTCGTCTCACTCAAAGATAAACACTAAACTGAAAAAACAAACACTTTTTTTTTTTACTTTTTTGTACCCACCGTTACTTTGTTAATAATTCTCTCTCTCTCTCTCTCTCTCTCTCTCTCTCTCTCTCTCTCTCTCTCTCTCTCTCTCTCTCTCTCTCTCTCTCTCTCTCTCTCTCTCTCTCTCTCTCTCTCTCTCTCTCTCTCTCTCTCTCTCTCTTATTCACTTCTATTTTATTATTATTATTATTATTTGCATGTATATTTTTCATCTCTTTTTCCCTTTGATTATAAGAAGGAATATTTTCAGCGCACCTGTTTGGGTAAGCGTAATTATATAGGTACCACCGTGGAGGAATACCTGAGTCAGGGGCGCCAGGTGGAGGAGGAGGAGGAGAGAAGATCGTGCGTGTTTCGTTAAGGTTTTGTGTTTCGTGTATTGTTTCTCGTTAATTTGGTTCCTCTTGAGGCGCCCGTTTTGGAGAGAGAGAGAGAGAGAGAGAGAGAGAGAGAGAGAGAGAGAGAGAGAGAGAGAGAGAGACGCAAGGGAATGAATGGAGAATGAATGGAAAGTCCACTTTTTGCCGTTTCTTCCCTCCCTCCCTCCCTCCATTCCCTCCCTTCAATCTTCCATCCTTTATTCTTGCCCTTCCTTCTTTCCTTCCTTTCTTCTTTCCTTTCTTTCTTCTTTCCTTCCTTCCTTCCTTCCTTCCCTTCCTCTATTCGTGGTCTGTCCAACTCACTTTTATATTGTTTCCTCCAGTTTTTCTCTTTCGTTTTCTTCCTAATCTCAATGTGTCTTTTTACTTTTGGTTTATTCACCGTTTTTCTATAACTAAGAACATTTCTCTTATGCTCACCTCTTTTTTTTTTATTATTATTATTAGTTTCACGCAAATGACAAACGAAAGAAAAATTACGTCGGTGTCTCTGTCTGTTTTTTTTTCGTTATAATTTTAAGTAACTAAGTAATTTTCCCCCTATGTAATATTCTATTCAAGACAGAAACGAAGAAAAATGCATGAGAATAATGAACGTGACAAAAATAACACTATGCTTAAAAGGGAATGAGGAAGGAGGGAGGGAAGAGAGGAAGAGGAAGGGATGAGACAAGCGAGGAAGAGGAAGGGAAGCCAAGTGATGTTGCTATGACCCGTGCGTGACTCTCCCATAACGCCCTCCTCGCCCTCCCTTCCCTAGCCATCACTCAGGGTCCGCCACTCCCGCCATACACCCCAGCTACCCACGCACCCTCACCCGCGGCGGCAGGACCCAGCTCGCCCCGCCACGACCCCTACTTGCCGCCGGGGAGCGTGGCCAGGTGGGGGATCATATTTTTCACGTTATGAGACGCGTATGAATAAAAGATGCCCTGTGTAACTTGGCTGCCGCCCCTTCCCCTTATCTCCTCCCCTCCCCTCCCACCTAACTGCCTGCCACTCCCTCCCCACTCCCTCCCTCCCCTTCCTGTCACTCCCTTACCTCCTCCCTGTCTGCCACCTTCCTTCCTCTCCACCTTTCCTGCCTCACCTCCACCTCCAGATACCATCCCCATCCTATCCTGCTCCTCTGCTCTCTTCTCTTTTATCTCCTCTCACTCAATTTTCTCCCATTCTTCCCCTTCCCCCACGCACTCTCCATCTCTTCCACGTTTTCCTTCTCTCTAGACACCTTCCCTTCCCTTCTCTTCCCTTTCTCTCTTCATACACGTGTCATCTCCGCCCACTCTCCCTTTTTGGACTCCTTGTCTCTCCTCTCCACTCTCTTTATCTTCTGTAGACGTCTCATCTTCCCTCTCCATCCAGCCGCGCCTCGCTTGTCTCTACCCCACCCACTCCCTCCATCCACAGGCACTTCTCTACCCCTCACCCTGCCGCTGCTCCCAATGGCCGCTGCAGGACACACCCAAGTTTTACGAGAGTGTGCATCTCGAAGGGCTCCAGATTGCGTGGGTCAGAGTACTTTCACTACCTCTTCCTTCTTAGCATTTTTCCTCCTCCTTCACAAACCTCTGCTCCTCTTTCTCCTCCCGTCACTTCCTCCTTGTAACTCGTACTTATTTCCTTCCACGTAACCAAGTGTGACGTAAGTTTTTTTTTATGTAACTTCTCTTTTTTTTTCTAGTATGTAATGTGACTGGTGTTTGTGTTTTCTTTTCTTTCTATAATACGTACAGTTGCACATACGTAGAGAGGTAGATAGATAGATAGGTAGATGGGGAGATAAAATGGATGCCTTGGTCTGCTTCTACGCCTCATTACTTCATTTTCTTCCATCTCCTCCTCGCTTTCTTCGTCATTCTGCTAGTCGTTGTCACCGTCATTCTCTTCTTCTTTTTCTTCCTTCTTCTCCTCTTCCTCTTCTTCTTTCTTCTTCTCCTCATCTTCGTCTTTGTAATCGTTGTTGCCACCATCCTCTTCCTCCTCTTCTTCTTTCTCCTCTTCCTCGTCTTCGTCTCTCTGGGTTTCTTTGACCCCTTCCTCTTCCTTCTCTTCTTTATCCTCCTCTTCCTCCTCCTCCTCCTCCTCCTCCTCGTATGCAGTCCCAGTGTTCCTGCAGACGCGTTTTCTATGCTGTATTCAAGTCTGGCAGGAAGGAGATGACCGCTAGGGTGCGTGGGAGGGGGGTAGGGCACGCGTGGGGATCACTCCTTCCTCCCCTCCCTCAAACGAAGACTAGTAATGAAGGGTAGGGTGCACACACACACACACACACACACACACACACACACACACACACACACACACACACACTTAGATAATTCCTCCATGTAAGTATTTCATTACTACAACGTCACAATCTAGAGAGAGAGAGAGAGAGAGAGAGAGAGAGAGAGAGAGAGAGAGAGAGAGAGAGAGAGAGAGAGAGAGAGAGAGAGAAACGCAGCCAATTTGATTACAAGGAACACAAAAAAAATAACGAAATTCAAAAAAAGGTGATTAGTGACTCTCTCTCTCTCTCTCTCTCCTCTCTCTCTCTCCTCTCTCTCTCACTCTCTCTCTCTCTCTCTCTCTCTCTCTCCTCTCTCCTCTCATCTCTCCTCTCTCTCTCTCTCTCTCTCTCTCTCTTCTCTCTCTCCTCTCTCTCTCTCTCTCTCTCCTCTCTTCGTGTATTTCAGTAAGATGTGAAGCAACAAACCACGCCCAGATCTTGAGGT
Organism: Scylla paramamosain; assembly: GCF_035594125.1. Classification (NCBI taxonomy): domain Eukaryota; kingdom Metazoa; phylum Arthropoda; class Malacostraca; order Decapoda; family Portunidae; genus Scylla; species Scylla paramamosain. The sequence continues at coordinate 11,910,781 of NC_087159.1, forward strand.
GACTGTAGATGAGTGCTCCCCCCTCTCCCGCTCTCTCTTCTCTGGGGTAGTAGTAGTAGTAGTAGTAGTAGTAGTAGTAGTAGTAGTAGTAGTAGTAGTAGTAGTAGTAGTAGTAGTAGTAGATGATAGAACACATGTGGTACCTAATGCATTAGTATATCGTATTGCTAACACGTAGGGTACAATGCCAGATGCGACAATAGTGTTGGAAATCCTTGACTCGTAAAGTTACAGATGTCTGAAGCAATGGGAGGAATACGTAGGTGTGGAGAAAGAAATGTGTTGTCACTATTTTTTTTTTTTTACTTTATTTATTTTTTTTATTTATTTATTATTTTATTTTATTTTATTTCATTTTATGTATTTATTTATTTTATTTTATTTTATTTATTTATTTATTTGTTTATTTTTATTTATTTTTTGTTCTTTTTTTGTCTTTCCGGTGTTTTTATCCCATCCTGCCCCTGTTGGTGGGAAAAATATGCATACTTGATTCGTGAAATAGCATATGTATGACTCAGTGTAAATATGTGTGTAGCTGAACATTGCGGCATCTCACTCTAATTTTTCTCTCGTTTTTCCTTACTTTTCTCTCCTCCAGGCAGTTGAAGTACCTTAGTAAAAACATGTGGAAAAGAAAATCCTGGAATACTTAGTTTGTAAAATAACATACATATAATTCAGCTTAAGTATCATAAAAAATAAGCCATGGGACGGCGCTGTATTTATTTATTTATTTATTATTATTATTATTTTTTTATCTTTCACTTCTCCAGACAAATAAAGAAAAAAAATTACTGAGAGTAACGTGCGAGGAGGTTGCGTGAGGTGCTTAGTTGGTACAGTGACTTACGTAAGTCATTTTAAACATTATATCAGTAATGTGCCTCCATTCTTATTTTCACCTTTCTCTTCTCCAGGTAGTTAAAGAAAAAAAAACGTATAGAATGGAGAACTCGTGAAAAAAAATGGATTCAGGAAATATTTGTTTCGTAAAATTACAGACGTATATACCAAAAAGTTATTTATGTGTGAGAAAAGAAATGTGGCGCCATCTTATGCTTTTCTCACCTTTCATTCCTCCAAGCAGTAAGGAAGTGTCTTATGACGAAGAACGCGTGAAAAGGGAAAATATTTTATTCATAAAGTGCTATCAGTGTACATCAGTGGAAATAACATGTTAAAGAAGAGGAAAAAAGTGCCATATATATATATATATATATATATATATATATATATATATATATATATATATATATATATATATATATATATATATATATATATATATATATATATATATATATATATATATATATATATATATATATATATACATATACAATTTTTACCTTTCTCATCTTCAGGCAGGCAGAGTCGTACGTGGTGAACTTGAGGCTGAAAAAATGGGGATTTATAGAAATAACTTCAGCGGACTATTTTCAAAACGATAACTGTTCATAATCACTAAAAAATATGATGACTTTTTTTTCAACTCATGATCTGTACAATGAAGGGATCAGCGGTGAGATTAAAGAAATGAATCAATCTAAATCTAACCTAACTCAATTTCGAGAGATGGAGACAGTTTATAGGTAACTAAGAAAAAACATGATGCCTTTTTTTCAAATCATTATCTACACAATGAAGGGATTAACAGTGTAATCAAGAAACGTAATCAATCTAAACTTAAGCTAACCTAACTTAATGTGATCTAACTTAACCTAACATAACCTAACCTAATTTAACCTAACCAGATCCGACCTAACCTAATGTAGCCTAGCCTAACCTAACTTAACCTAACCTAACCCTGTTATTTCAGTATGATGGGAATAGTTCAATTGAAATCCGTGGCAGTGACTAGTAAGGTACAGGCTGTGGTTCATGTAGCAGTATCGTAATGATGTTTATGGTGACCAGTGCGTCTGTATAACCCGTTTCAGACCACGCACCCACCTGCCCTACCCATTCTTCTCCCCACATCAGCACACCTACACCCTCCTTTTCTTCTCCTTTCTAGCACCTTCCCTCCGTCCCTCCCCATCACCCTCCCTTCAGTCCCCTACGCCAGTACCCTACCTTCGTCCCTCCCTCAACACCATCCCTCCTTTTTTTTTTTTTTTTTTTTTTTGGGGGGGGGGCTTTGAATTACTTCCTGTTTGACTTATGTCAGTACTTGAAAAATGCTGAACACTCGCATGGAACTTTCTCACTCGTGGGGTACAGCAGTTTAAGAGGGAAAGTTTTGGCGTCATGCTGGTTTCGCCGTTTACATTCCATCAACAAAAAAAAAAAAAAAAAGTTTAAGGAAATGTTTTAGATGTGTCGTCGTTTCTTGTCTTTTTTTTTTTCCATTTTCACACGTTGCGCACAAATCAGTCGCTCACACACTCACAGGCTGGTGAAAGGAAAGAAGATAAGGAAAAATACTAAACACACTTTCTCTTCGCTCATTATAAGTTTTACCGTGGAAGAAAATATTACTATTTATGAGCGTACCGGACATCTGCTTAGCGATGTTTACGTCGAGACGAGATGAGGAACATGGCAGGGGAAGAAGGAGGAGGAGGAAGAGGAGGAGGAAGAGGAGGAGGAAGAAGAGAAGGAGGAGGAGCAGGAGGAGGTGGGGGAGAAGACTTAGTAGGAGACGAGAGTGCTTGTCAAATAATGATGATAGTATCTGGAGGCTGTCAGCGCGGGATAAGTGACGAGAAGAAGAAGAAAGTAACAGTGTAAGTGATAAGTAATAAGCATTAAATAATAGCAAGTAATAAAAAGTAATGATATGTTTGCTATTCGTGCCAGGCGATGATGTCGCCGTGAGTAAGGAGAGAAGAGATAACTTCATGGCAGTTTATGAGTTACTGACACACACTAAAAAGAAAATTATAAGAAGAAAGTTAATTCGTGTGTACAAGATTTACAGTTCCTCCAAAATTAAACTGGGTGAGGAACAAAATTTTAGTAGCTTTTTACTAAGACCTCTAAAGAAAACGAGGAGAGTACCTAGACTACCTAAAGAAAACGATTAAATACTCTTCATCTCTCCCTTTTTCATCCACATCAAGTAGCGTATTATGAAACGATTTGCTCTCGTACCACGACTATTTTTAAAGAGAGAGATGATTATCCGAGTTCTCAAACGTGTTTCTCTTCTTAATGATGTAGAAATCTTGTCAATCTGTCACTAAAACCATAAAAGAACACCCCTGAACACCTGTGTAACTTCATGTAGAGCCTTTTGAAAAATAGTGGAGGTGCGGCGCAGATTTCAGAATATGGTCTTAAACTCCCACCCAGTCCTTCCCTCCCGTAACATCACTTCCTCACCTCTCTGCACTTCCGCCCCACCTCGCCCCACCTCTCCCGGCCACGCCCCATCACCCGGCACTCGTATCCTGCGGGAATGTTCTCCTTTCCCACGTGGAGTAGTCCCCGGGGTGACAGTCTGGGACCGCGTCATTAATGTCACACAGGTAAGTAGTCCAGGTGGCCGCGACCTCCACTTTTCCTTTCACTTGTATTATTCTTTCCCTTCCTTTCCCTTCCATTTGTATTCCGTGCCATGCCCCGTCTGGCCACTCTTTCACTTTGCCTTGCGTGTCTATCTGTTTGCCTGCCTGCTTGCCTGCCTACCTGTCTGTTCATTTGCTTGCTCTCCTGCTTGCCTGCTTTCATCCGTGTTCTGTTTTTGTTTTTTTTCTGCTTGTTTTCGCTGTTTGTTTGTTTATCTGTTTTTTTTTTGTGTGTGTTTGTCCAACTGTTTTTTTTATTGTTATTATTATCATCATCTATATCTGAATGTATTTGTTGATTTGATTGTTTGCTACGTTTTTTTTTTTTTTTCGTTTTTTTTTTCAATTTGCTTGTTTCTGTTTATATATGTATTTTTGTACGTATATTTTTCTTTCTCATTTCTTTGTGTCTTTATTCTCCTTCCTTCTGTTTTTATACGTTTTTTTTTTTTTACTTTTTCTTTCATTGCCTCCTTTTGATTCCTTCATCCTTTTTCTAGTTTATATATTTTTTTTTCTTTTACTGTCACCTTTGTTCTCTTTTCACCTTTCTTTCCTCTTTCTCTCTCTCCCTCCCTCCATATTTATCGTCTTACCTTCCTTCCCCTCCTTCCTTTCTTCCCCTCCCTACCTCCCTTCGTTCTCCTTTTCCTCCTTCACTTCTTTCCTTCCCCCTTCCGTCATACGTTACCTTCCTTTATTCCCTCTAACTGTATCTGTCCACTTGCCTGCATATCTGAAGAAGGAGGAGGAGGAGGAGGAGGAGAGGGAGAGAAAGGAAGGTAGTGGGAGGAAGGGAGGGTAGAGGGAGGTAGGTAGGTAGATAGAGGGGGAGAGGAGGTATATGGAGGAGGAGGAGGGAGGGAAGTAGAGAATGGGGAGAGAGGGAGGGAAATGGAAGAAGTGGAGGTATATGGAGGTGCTTCTGTGACTGGAGAATTAGCTACTTTATTCTGTGTTTTGTAAGGCAGAGTGCAGGTGAATCAGGGCCGTAAATTCCGACTTTATTGGCCTAACTACCCGCACTAATGGCCAGGAACAAGCACAGCGGGAGGGCGGGAGGTCGGCGAGGTGGAGGAGGAGGAGGAGGAGGAGGAGGAGGAGGAGGAGGAGGAGGGAGAAGAGAAGAGTCGCTTAGCATACCAACATTGAAATAAGCCTTCCTCTGTCTGGCGCTAGTGAGTCTGTCTTCCCTCCTCCTCCTCCTCCTCCTCCTCCTCCTCCTCCTCCTTCTTCTTCTCCTCTTCCTCCTCCTCCTCACTCACTCTCCCTTTCTCCATGATTCAGTAAGTTTATTAATTTCTTTCATTTCTTTGTTCCGTCTTCTTTCCCTCTCATTCTCGCGGTCTTACATGAATTGGATTTTTTTCTCACAACGAAATTGATATTGACTGAACTTTGATGCTTATTATGACTAACTCGCACATTCTTTTTCTTTTTTTCCTTTCTCTTGCGTTTGTGTTTCTCGACGTGCTGGAAATTATGTGCAGTGAGTTATGTCGAAACACTGAGACACTGATCTGGAGGAAACCATGAAAGGGAAGCACAGAAAGAACACCGTGGGATTCGAACCTTTGAACCAGTAAACACGAGATGCATGACATTACTGCTTGGGCAATAAGTGATCATCGGTGAACAAGAGGAATACTGTAGCCCTCTCGGTCCACTGCTCCACTACAGAATAATAATCCTGCACGTGTGATTTACTCGTATCCTGCCACCACACCTGGGCACAGCGTGTGACTTACCATCATGTTCTGAAACACTTCCTCGAGCACCCCGACTGCTTTCAAAAGGCTCTAGTAGTTGAAGTGACACGGGTTTTCGGGGGTGTATATATCGTTCTAGCAGCAGATCAGCAAAATTTCCTCTTTGTTAACATGAGAAACACTCTTGAGAATTCAGCTATTCAACTCTGGCCTTTGAAAAGTCGTGGTAAGAGAGCAAAGTGTTTCTGAATACGGCAGGCCTTATCCAGGTAATGACGTTTTGTTTTGTTTGATTTTTGTTTTGTTTTGTTTTTTACTCAGGATATAAACACGGAAGCGGGACTCGACCTTCGTGAGGAATATTTCTGACCGAGGGGATCCTGACGCAGGGTCGCGGCCTCGGCGAGGGTCGCGGGGAGGATGTACGTACTCGTGAGGGTCGCGGTAAAAGTTAAAAAACTGTAAAATGTGAAACTTTACCCCCGCTGATATTACGTAAGCTAACTGTGAGGAGCTATGGGAACACTGGGACTGGCAAGGCAGGTATCCGAGCGAGGCCTTGAGGTGAGCTGTGTTTGTTGCTTGGCGTGACTAAGGATTTCATTAAACAGCTTTTCTTTCTAGCTGTTTCTATTCATGCGAAGTGAGCAGGATTTTAAAGCTGTAAAAGATGGACTTAATGTCTAGATCTGAAGCCTTTTTTCTTTTCTTTTTTTTTCTTTTTACAGCTAGAGTTTTAACATTGCTTTGAGAGTCCTTTTCCTAGTCGTACGGTGTAACCCGAACACTCAGCTGTGTGTCTGGTGGTGCAGTGCCATCACCACTTCAGATATACACACGCGGTGTAGCATTATAACCAGTATACTGAAGTTCTCTTCCAAGGTAATATCAGTTTAACCGGTGTCGCTGCTTGACGTCTGGTGGCAGCATTAGGTGCGTCCCCTTTCCCTGCCAGCCCACACCCACACCTACACCCGCGTCGCCGCCCCCGCTGCCCTTCGCCCCAAGCGGGACATTTATAATTCATGTCTGGCGTGTTGTGTTAGCTTTGTAATAGAGGCACACACATCTGCGCGGCCAATGACCTGCCGTGTGCTTCCTCCAGGTTAGCAGGCGTGGGGGGCGTCGGGCGAGATGGGATGGTAGGGTACGGCTTGATGGGCCGCGCCGTGTGGAGAAGGGAGAGGTCAGTGAGGTAGAGGGAGGGGCGATGTGGTGAGTGTGAGATAAAGGAGGAAGTGGGCACGCCTGGCCTCTTGTTAACACCAGATTTAGCAACAACTAAAGTAACTCTTCATTACTAGTCGTGGACAGGCGTGGGCGTCACGGCGATCTGGATTGCGTCCTGAGGCAGCGCCGCCACGTCCCCGCCGTCCCCATCATTAGGTAAAAATTCAGTCCGCGGAGACTGTTGGCCCACAGGAGGTGGTGTGCTCGCACGACTGTTCGCTGTTGCTGGCAGGAGGGTTCTATTCTCATCCTGGGCAGGCGTGTGGGCCGTGTTGACCCGGGACTCCTGCACGCGGCATGGAGCAAACCCAGGAAATATCTGAATATCACTTTTGCACGAGACTTTGATTCCCAGTCATCTTCACTCCAAAAGCCATTATGTGGCTGTCTTCCGGACACATTTCATTCACTAGTCCGGTGAATGGGTTCATTCACAGCCTAAGGTGAATGGGCTCTCAGTGGCTCATTCACAGATAATGAGCGAGGCTCCCCACGGCCCCGCCGCGGCCCTAGGCGTTAGTGAGAGTGATCGAGGCGGGACGGCCTGCCACTGCCCACCACTCAGCCACGCATTAAGGAATGAAAACATGAGGGGCCGCAGGTATAGTCTGCTCCACGCCGAGGCACACTAATGGGTCGGGGCTGATCCCTATTCTCGTGTCGTCAGACCAGCGACGCGCCAACTGGCCGGCCGGTCATTACGCGGCTCTCGTGTCTGGCGGCCCGCGTGTTCGCCCCGCCAGGAAGGCAGCACTAAGAACGATCTGTATACAGTACACAGTGTGCCCTTGGGGCTCAAGAATGGCGGTCACCGCTTTACGGTCGCCGCCAGGTGAATAACGTGTGCTACGTGTACAGGTGTTGGAATATTTGCACCTGATGTGTTTTTCTGAAACACCAAAGTTGCGATGCAATCGGTCTTGTCCTGGCCATTCATTAGTCGTGGCAGAGTACGAAATATTGAGTTCATAACACACACACACACACACACACACACACACACACACACACACACACACACACACACACACACACACACACACACACACACACACACACACACACAGCGCCTCGTCAGCCCACTATCGAGGTAAGAAGGATCTTCGGCTGCCACTTCGACCAGTTTTTTGTTGCTGAAGATTGCCAGCATACCAATAAAATATAGTCAGCTTCCTTCTGTCGCGACGGAAGTCATCACCTTCACGGCAGTGAACGGATGGCGACAGACGGATTGATGTTCTATTAACTTCAAACATGCTCGTCAGGAGGACGTATAGGCAACATGAGAAACAAACTTGCAGGTATGCATGTGAATACTCTCGCCTGAGGGTTTACAGGTAAACGTGAGGGTCAACACATTAGCACACACCCGGGACAGTGTTGGGGAGAGCCAAAGGCGGGGCGGCGGTGGTGGCAGGGCTCCAGGCAGCAACTCAGCCTCAGACGTGCGCCAGACGTGGTGGTCATTGAAATGGAGGCAGGCTTTGCCCTTCACTGTTATCAAAGTGGGTCGGCATTCCGGGGTATTTTTAGTGTGTGTACCTCGGTCCCCTGATCTGCCTCCACCTGCGGCCGAAAAAAAAGCCATGTGTTGGTCTGTGCGGCGGTGCGTGGCGTGGCGGTGGCCACCCACACAGCACACAGCAACACGGCAGGTCACTGTACAGGTTTATGCAGACATAAAGAAAAGTAATGAAAGCCGATGGATCTTGAAAACTTGTAGTTATTGGTTGCACGTAACGACTCAAGGGATGAGTACACGTTCCCGGGACACCCTCGCGCCCTCACATGGCCCACTCACGTGGACGCGGCGTTGAGTCAGGGGAGCACCACCTCACTGCTGCTGCTGCTGCTGCTGCTGCTGCTGCTGCTGTTTCATTCAGCCTTGCCCCCACCTAAGTCACCCGGCCAAGGCTTCACTGTTCTCTTGTCCTAACTTTATTTCAATAAATTGCAGCGGCACATGATTGATGATGATGAAGAGAATCAGAGTTAGGAGAAGAGTGCACGCTGCGCCCCCGGCCCTCCCCGTCACCGGCGGCTGGAGCGGGTCTGAGTGGCGCCCCGGGCACTGATGGGGCTGCCGATAACACCTTGCACTGAACCTTCCCGCCCCAGGCCACGGCGCTCCGCTCTTCACCGCGTACCTCTCCGTTTTCACTTATCCTGCGTGCGTCCCCTTAGTTGTTCTTACCGCTACCTCATCCACCACCACTACTACTACTACTACTGCTACTAACACTACCAAACACAAATCACTTCCACCACCACATCGCATCTTCTTTTCATATACACCTGCACGCTCTCCTCCTGCTATAAGTTGTCTCTCTCCTCTTTTTTTTTTTTCTCTCTCTCCTTTCTCTACCTACCAACCAAAGCTTACCGGACAGATACTTTAGAAGATGGTATTGATGGTGTACTGGCGGCCATGTGGTGGTGGTGGTGGTGGTGGTGTCTCCCGTGGGAATCTCCTGCCGCGATGATGGTGAGGCTGGCAGAAAAGATGAAGCTCAGGGAGGTCCGCTTTTTGTCCGTGTGTGTGTGTGTGTGTGTGTGTGTGTCCAGTAGGATCTTGTGCCTCACCTCTCATAGAAACTTTCCTTCTCCTCCTCCTCCTCCTCCTCCTCCTCCTCCTCCTCCTCCTCCTCCTCTTCCTTCTCCTCCTCCTCTTTATCGTCATCATCACCATCACCCATCTGTTGACAATAACAAAGCTCGTTAACTAATATTGTTTTCTCTAATTTTCAGAAAACTTCAGCCGTAAAACTGCCTCCAAAGTAAGTTCCAGAGAGAGAGAGAGAGAGAGAGAGAGAGATCAGAGTGATGTGGGAATCGTCCCTTACATTCTATACTAATTATATCCTGGGGTCGTGTTAGCAAAGTGTACCCGAGTGTGTCCCCTTCCCGTTTTCTTTCTCCCCTCCTCTCTCTCTCTCTCTCTCTCTCTCTCTCTCTCTCTCTCTCTCTCTCTCTCTCTCTCCCTCTCTCTCTCTCTCTCTCTCTCTCTCTCTCTCTCTCTCTCTCTCTCCAGCTTGTTGTAACTATTTTTTGTATTGATTAATCGCTGATTGCAAGGAGAGAGAGAGAGAGAGAGAGAGAGAGAGAGAGAGAGAGAGAGAGAGAGAGATGGCTTTAAGGCTTGACTATAGCCACAACTATTTTACCGACAAGTTTCTAATTAAGTGCTTTGCATAACTCGTAATTATATACGTTACTCTTACATATTGATAAATAACTGATTGCTCCAATAAAAAGTTACATGAATAATGCAAAAATAACTATATAAATAAACACACTTCGGAGCTGCAGTGCAAGGAATCTAAGCCGAAACACGCGACTTTAACACATCCTTGAGAAACAAACGAGCATCAAACTTGCTCTGTATGAAGGGTGCGCAGACAGAGCTGGCGTTTGTTATGTAGGTTTAAATTATACATGCACTCTGCAACTCACCATAATTCTATTTCTTAAGATTATACTTATGATAGGTGGTAATCGGGCACACATCCACATTTATGCATTTCTTGTTACGCCACGTTACGTTATCTGACCGTGTGAATATTAAAAAAAAAAAAAATCGCGTATCCTTTACCTTCTCGGTGATGTTAAAATGTTTTCTTAAATTAGGAACTTCTTTTAGTTATCATTGTAATTTATACGTACATTTCTCTCTTGTATGATATAATAGCTGTATCAAACACGAAAGAAACATTCGTATACATTAACATGAAAACTAAATATGTAAACAAAAAATATGATTACTGCATTTTTTATTTTCCTCTTGTCTGCGCACCACCAACAGTAAATCTAAGGAAAACGGAGGTTTCGCCAGGAGTAACTCGTGTTGTCTCGCCGCGGACTTAAATATATAAATGAAAGTACGTACCCCTGCCGCTCTTCTCACCCGAAGGTCACATTTTCTTGCCCCGCCAAATTACAGCGCAATGCACAGCCGCGGCCAGAAACACAGTGATAAGGCAGGGCAGTGCAATACGCGGCGCCTTGCAGTGTAACTTTGAAGCTTCATAATAGTACGTAGTGCTACTCCTCAACACACACACACACACACACACACACACACTCTCTCTCTCTCTCTCTCTCTCTCTCTCCTTTGCTGAAACAGAAAGAGAGGGTGGGTTTGGATGAGCTATGTTTAGATTTACCACTCCTTTCACTGTATGGCGGAGAGTGGCGCGTGAGGAAAGGAGAGGTAAGGTTACGAAAGCTTGTTAAGGTCTGAAGCCTCACCTTTGCTGGCTGTAATGTGAGATGAGAGTGGGCGAACGCTTCAGATGAATAAGAGAGAGAGAGAGAGAGAGAGAGAGAGAGAGAGAGAGAGAGAGAGAGAGAGAGAGAGAGAGAGAGAGAGAGAGAGAGAGAGAGATGGACGGACGGACGGACAGAACAGACAAAGAAAGACTAATAGGGAGAATGTGGGATGAGGCTCAGGCATTTCCTCGCTAGTGTCATCCTTGAGGGACAGCCCCGGGCCTATGTACATGAGGGTTTGGGGGGCGACGGCGGCCAGGGAGGGGGTGGCGGAGAAGGGTCAGGCCGGGCAGGGGTCAGGGCCAGCTGCAGCGAATCGCCAAGACGCAGCAGAGCCTGGACATGGGTCTCCCAGGGTCACTCGGGCCACAGGTGAGGATGGACCTGTTGTCTTGACGGGACCATTACAGGACTTGACGGAGCGTGGCGGTTTGTGTGCACCGCCCGCTAGCAAGGAAGGAGGCGCTGCACAGTCGTGGTCAAAAGTCTATTAACCTTACGTACTCACTTCCATTGTTATTTGATTTTCCTCAGTCTTAAGTCTTGTGATCTGCTGACACTCACCTCACAAGACCAATGGTAAATTCTCAGCACGTTTTGGGAACCTGATGTTGAGGGAAAACCGTTTGAACACACACAGGGGGAGTGAGTGGTGTGTGTTGCTCGATTTGTTGCCATAGTTACAGGTGAGGCTTGAGTTATGAATGCTGGAGCTCAGTTTTTAATTGTTTTTCCATCTTCCAACTCTATTCTGTCCACCTTACTAAAGCATGAGTTTACTAGTATCTTCATTCCTTCATCTCTTTCACATGTCAACTTTGCAGCTCAGCGTTTTTTTTTTTTTTTTTCCTCCCTCTCTCTTCCATCCCTGTTCCGTTCATCTTACTAATGCATGAGTTAATATATCTTCACTCTCATAATTTTTCAGTGGTAAACTTTTGAAGCCCAATGCCTGATTCTGCTTTTTCCACCTTCCTATGTCTGGCTTCAACTACCTCAGTGGCTGGATACCGAGACACCTGAGCTACACTGGATGACCTCACTGAAACTCCTTTTCTACTCAACTTTTTTTTTTTTTTTTTTTTGGTGGGGGAGGGAGAGAGCCCAAATCATGCGGGTTTTTTTTTTTCACATTTTACAGCCCTTGATCAGCCCTATTTTCATGTACAAAATTTAGGCAACAAATAACAACACGAGTAAGGATGTGACATGGCAACACTGACACTCTATCTGACCTGCGCTCCTTACTAAAGACCATATTCTGGAACACTTCTTCGCTGCATCTTCACTACTTCCAAAATGCTCCCGTTGAAGCGACATTTTTTAAGCTTTTTTTTTTTTAAGGATTCTAGTAACAGAATAACAAGATTTCTACGTTATTAAAAGGAGATACACAGAGCTAATCATCACTGTGACCTTTGAAAATAGTCGTGGTGAGAGAGCAGGGGGGGAGGTTTCTGAATACTGACCTAACTCTTCTAAGAGGACGCGTTTTCCTCGTCAGTGCCTGCTGAAGGGTAGCGTGTAGGGCAGTTGAGACCCAGGGCGACGCGCGACAGGTGGTGGGCCTGACGTGACCGCCGCGCAGAAACTCAAGGGCGTGAGCACGGTACACGTAAGGGTCGTCAGTCGCTTCCTGACTCGCGTGTATTAAAGGGTCTGCGTTACTCGATATGATTGGCTGGCTGTTTTTTTTTTTTTTTTTTTTTTTTAGGGTATTAATATAACATACAATTTATTTTATGTGATAAATTCAATGAAAATATATCCATTTTATTTTCTTTCGTTTTTCTTTTTTTTCTTCTGCTTCTTATTCTTCTTCCTCTCCGATGGCACAACAACGAGGTCACAAAGTCCAGCTCGAAATGAGAATTGACAGTACTGGAAAATAACAGAAAGAAATTTTGTTATAAGGCATTTGTTGATGTTACGTAAAAAGGAAAAGAAAAGAAAAAAGAAAAAACATACACAGCTTTGTGCGTCTATATTATTTTCAAGTTAAAGGATATATTACTGTTGTTTTTATTTCATTGCTGATGGTCGTGGTCGAATTGCAAACAAAGCCCAGAAGTAGTAGTAGTAGTAGTAGTAATAGTAGTTGTAGTAGTAGTAGTAGTAGTAGTAGTAGTAGTAGTAGTAGTAGTAATAGTATCTCCAGCATTAGTAATAGTCTTCATCATCACCACCACCACCACCACTACCACCACCATCACCACCACTACCACCCCTCAGCACTTGATAGACAAAATAGATAAAGTACAGGTAATAGTTTAATGCACCTCAGCACTTATAAATATTCACTTTGAGGGGAGAAAATTACACAGTGTCACACAGGTAATGGCGGGGCGGCGGGGAATACCTGACGCCCCCCCCACCCCCACCATCAGAGCCCCCCTCTTCCCTCCCCCACTGACTCTGAGCACGCCTTCCTCCACTCCACCTGACCCCACCTCGTCCACTCTCACCTGACAAGAGTAATGCCTCCACTCGGTAAAGCAGCAGTAACAGTACTAGTAGTTGTTGTTGTTTAGTGGTTGTAGTAGTAGTAGTAGTAGTAGTAGTAGTAGTAATAGAACGTTAGTTTCAGGTACTACATCTTTTGTTTTCGTTAATTACACAACTTGCAGGTAATTTCCTCCACACGAACACCTGCCCTAAGCCAGTAATTAAGCGTCACGACATTTACCTGCCAGGAACTCAAAACCCACGGAGGTGTAACAATAGCAGGAAGAAATAATGCCTTTTTAAAAACCTGAAATTCACTCTCTTGTTGGTCTTGTTTTTCCCCCCTACACACACACACACACACACACACACACACACACACACACCTATGTACGTTTAGGTGCGTACATACGTATCCGCTTCACGCTGGGACCTTCACATGAGCACCTTAATCCTAAAGTGTACACGGTTTTGCACTCTCTAGGTCCGTCCCGTTTCTTCCTCCCTTCCCTCTCCTTCCCTCCTCCCTCATGCTCTCTTCCTCCTCTTCCTCCTTTGCTCGCGTCCTCATCTTTCTCTTCCTTTGATATTCTCTCGTTGTCCTTCCCATCACGTCTCCCTCCTGCTGCTCCTCCTCCTCTTCATCTGACATCCATCCTCCTCCTTCTCCTCCTCCTCCTCCTCCTCCTTCAATCCCATAAACATAAATCTCTTTATTGTTAAAAGTATTGTTCCTTGGCATTTCCCTTCAGCATTGCTTTACGTTCACACGGCCGCACCTTTCCTACTGTCCTTGCCTTCCCGGAGTCTTCTTTCCCTCATTAAGTCCCTCTCACATCCCTTCCCATCACTATACATCCGCGTCCCTTCCCCCCTGGAATATGAGAGGCCGCTAGACTGGGATGGCAACGTGATGTACTGGGAGGAGTCAAGGATAGAGGGAACTGTGATGGATGATGCTAAGTGCCAGGATAATGGGATTGTGTGGGCAGTGTAGGAGTGTTTGCCATCGTGCGTGTGTGAATGATGAATGACGTGGAGAGGCTCTGATGTGCTTGTATGTAGTGTGTGTGTGTGTGTGTGTGTGTGTGTGTGTGTGTGTGTGTGTGTGTGTGTGTGTGTGTGTGTGTGTGTGTGTGTGTGTGTGTGTGTTTATGTTTGTGTATGTGTGTGTGTGTAGGTGGAGGGTGACCGAGTGGCGAGTTAGGCTTTCACTCACGCACGTTTTGGTGAGATGTTGAAATGTTACTGGCATCCGCTCCTCAGCTCATGTACGAGTCAAGATGGTAGGATGTTAACTTTTAAACTCAGCTGTCATTTTTTTAAAATTCAAGTATGGTTGCCGGAAGTTAATGAAGTAGAAAAAATGATGAATTCAGTCGAACTAACACCGTCATGTTTATATTTTTGTATACCCTCTCCATATGCAACAGTTTTTGATCATTTAATTTTGTGAAATGTATAATCAAATTTTGATCCAATAGAGAAAGGTCTGCTAGTAAGATGTTGTTATGAAATTTGTGACTGAAACGCTACTTACCGAACGCAAAACACCTATTTATTTACAAGAATATTTCTTTCACTTACCCGCCGCTGACTGGTTCATGGGAGCGGGAAGCAGGCAAGGTACACTGGACTGAGACCAAAGTTACATTCGTACATAGTTATATACGAGCACTCATTCAGTCCCTTCACTTTTAGCTTATCTTTAATGTAGAGAGCTGCGGAGTGTGGCGTGAGTGTTCGCATCGTGTGGAGTGGTGTGTTACATAGAGTGCGTGCATATATGCGTGTGACAAATGAAACAAAGCCATTACACGTAACTCCTTCGATTCCAGCAGTGAAATGTATGACGCTGAGACACTTAGCATAATTTTACCTGTGTACACTTTACTAACACCTTTCATTATTAACCAGGAATGCCATTAGCGGGCTGCACTATAGGACCTTACCTCCGCGTTAGGCACCTCGATGACTGCCGCCGCGTGCCTTGGAAGTAACGGCAGTGCAATACCATGCTAGGGAACACCGTTGGAATAAAAGCACTTTACATTTTTTCCTTTATCTATTAGTGTTCTGCTGTACAATGTCAGTCTCCGAGTAGCCTGGTATTACGTGCGTGTGTCTCGGGAGTAATGGGGCTGGAATACTGGTTTGGAAATTGGCAATACGTGTGTGTGTGTGTGTGTGTGTGTGTGTGTGTCGGGACAGAGGCAGTGGCAGTGAGGGTGGCGGGTGGCGGCAGCAGGTGATATGACGGAAAAGGTTCGCGTGTTGCTTTGCTTTCCATTAACACGAACAGACTCAGGTGATCGGGATCCAATTGCAAGGCAGCGAGAGGCGGAGTGTAGCTGGGGAATAGAAGGACGGGCTTGAAAATGTATCAGGAAAATAAATTCACGGGAAAGCCGAAAATTCCTGACATTTGATTTTCGTTTTCTTTTACTACTTAACCAGATTCTATTTAGATTATCTTGCTCTGCCCCAAAGGAAAGTAAAAAAAAAAGAAAGAAAGCTTGGAAATAAGCCCGTTTTTATTAATATTACGTGCCACCTTTGGAGTAAGAGTCAGGAGTAATACACACCCCGTGGACTGCATTGCGAACCCTGGCTAGTGAAGTGAAGAGTATGCGAAGTGGGTAGTCGAGTGTCGCTGTGTGTGGATGAACATGTGGATGAATTATGCACGTGGTGTAGTGTATTGTAATGTTTTAACTGTTTGGATAATTACTTAATGTATTTCAATGTTGCTTATGTTTAATACTTACTTAACGAACTGTTTTTTTTTTTTTTTTTTATAAACTACACTTGTATTACGAGGACCGAATTTTGTACTTTTTAGATTTGTGACCATGTGTCTTTCTATCTATGCATCCATTTATTTTTTTCTGTCTCTCTGTATCTGTTTTTCCATCCATCTATTTATCTATTAATCTATCTGTCTGTCTTTCTCTCTATGTCTACATACCTATCTACCTATCAATCAATTTATTTATTTATCTGTTTATCTATCTATCTATCTATCTATCTATCTATCTATCTATCTATCGGCTTGTCTGTCCGTCTGTTTGTCTATCTGTCTTCTTGTCTGTCTGTCTGTCTATCTATCTGTTTCTCTATCTATCTATTTATCTATCTATTTTTCCTATCTATCCATCTATCTATCTGCTTGTCTATCTGTCTATCTATCTATCTATCTATCTATTTATCTCTCTATCTATATACCTATCTACCTACCCCTACCTACCTACCTACCTACCTACCCCTACCTACCTGTCTACCCACTCACCTACCTACCACTTATCCATCCATCCATCTACGCCTCTCTCTTTAAATCTATTAGTGTCATTCAAGATCAGGATAACATCAAAGCGTAGCGTCGCGGGTGATGGTAGAAGCAGGGGGGGTGACGGAGCAGAGGTGCGGTAGATGCATATTACAGGAGAGAGAGAGAGAGAGAGAGAGAGAGAGAGAGAGAGAGAGAGAGAGAGAGAGAGAGAGAGAGAGAGAGAGAGAGAGAGAGAGGTCGGCAGCATTCAGTGAGGTTGGATC
>NC_087159.1:11932500-12065000 GCF_035594125.1 Scylla paramamosain
AGAAAATGTTATTACAACGACCTGAACTGCGAAGATGTGAAAAAAAAAAATGTTTATAACATGTTTTACTTATGCTCGCTATTTTCAGTTAATCATTGGATGTTGAAAATATATCATTACCTTAAGTACGAAAAACTCTCGTGAACACGATAGTGTATGACCAGGTCGCAGACCTGGTCATACGCTAAGGGAAGGTTCTTTAAGCTGCTCCGTGGCTTAAAGCACCTATTACCTGGTTTTACTTATTTTGATTATTTATTTTTATTTGTTCATATAGTTATTTTCTTTTCTTCCTTTTTAGAAGGAACTGTTTTATTTTATTTTTATTTGTTTATTTGTTATATATATATATATATATATATATATATATATATATATATATATATATATATATATATATATATATATATATATATATATATATATATATATATATATATATATATATATATATATATATGGTGGTGCATAATATTTGCGTTTAGTTTTCTTATGTTTTTCTTAATTTTCTTTTATTTCTTTTTTACCGATTGATTGATTTTTTGCTGCTTTTATTTATAAACTCTGGTAAACTCTGGAACTCCCTGCCTGCTTCTGTATGAACTGAACTCCTTCAAGAGGGAGGTTTGAAGACACATATCCTACAATTTTTGACAACCGCTTCGAACCCTATTCGGGGCCCGGCATCTCAGTGGGCCTTTTTTTTTTTTTTTTTTTGGCGGGGGGGGAATTCTTGTTGTCCTTGACCGGTGTCCCTCCTGCATAAAAAAAAAAAACTTATCTTATTTTACTTTTATTTTTTATTACCAGTTTATTTATCCAATTATCCATTCATCTTATTTTTATTGTTTTATTTATTCATTTATTTTCTTTTAATTTTAATGGGCGTTATCTACCTATTTATTTATTTATTTTTGTTTTAATTATGTTAACTTCATTTATTTTCATATATTTTCGTATATTTTGTTTTCATTAATACAGTTGTTTCTTTGTGTTGCTTTATTTTTCTTTCTTTATTTATTTATTTTCCTTTTTTTAGGGGACATGGCTATTGTTTTTTTTATTTATTAATTTCATTTATTGATTTTTTTTATTTTATGTTTTATTTATTTATTTATTTGTTATTTTAGTGGTGCACGTATATGAGTTAAGTTTTTTTTTTTTTTACCTATTGATTTATTTTTGTTTCTATTACTTTATTAGATTATTCCATTCACTCTGCTGCTTTCCCTTCCTGGTGAGCTTACTCATGACTGAACGCAGCAGCAGGCGGCAGGAGTGAGTGCAGCACAAGGCGCTGTGTGCTGGAGGGCTGCGGCAGCCAGTGTTGGCCCTCATGGCGACGCCCCCTCCAGCAAGTCGCGCCACCTTCCCGCAAAATAAAAGAACCTCAGCCAAGCGAGGCTGCGTTCCAAATACTGCTGCACGCACCCCCTCACTCAACAGCACGTGGCGGCCGTGCTGGCGGGTCATGAGCACGCCTTTTGGCGGCGGAAAGGTGGTTGTCTACCGCCGTGTGTGTGTGTGTGTGTGTGTGTGTGTGTGTGTGTGTGTGTGTGTGTGTGTGTGTGTGTGTGTGTGTGTGTGTGTGTGTGTGTGTGTGTGTGTGTGTGTGTGTGTGTGTGTGTGTGTGTGTGTGTGTGTGTGTGTGTGTGTGTGTGTGTGTGCGTGTGTGTTTTCTTAGCGAGTTGTCGGTAAAAGGAGAGGTGAGACAGGGGAGTGACTTTGCCAGTATGAAGGGTGACCGTAAAGACGTGAAGACAAGAGTGATGAGAGAGAGAGAGAGAGAGAGGGAGAGAGAGAGAGAGAGAGAGAGAGAGAGAGAGAGAGAGAGAGAGAGAGAGAGAGAGAGAGAGAGAGAGAGAGAGAGAGAGAGAGAGAGAGAGAGAGAGAGAGTCGTTAGATGAACCTCTTTGGTAAGGCATAAAAACTATGACGAGAAAAAGGAGGAGAAGAAGGCAAAGGAGGAGGAGGAGGAGGAGGAGAAGGAGGTATGATGGGGAGAGGGCAGGGAAGGGGATATAAGAGAAGGTGGAGTCGGGAGTGTTACAGAAGATGGGGTGAACCACACACACACACACACACACACACACACACACACACACACACACACACACACATTCCTCCGTCGTCAAAGGCGTGTAATGGGAAAGAATCAGCCTGTGGCGACCTCTGCCTGACCTCCGAATCGCTGGTGTTCCTCATCCCTGCACATCATGGCCTTCATCTGGGTCTGGTACTATAAATAACCCACGTCTAGAATTTAGGAATCTACTGAGCTATTCTTAACACGTGTAGGTTCCAAAACACTTATCCTCCAATTGTGAATTATCTTTTTGACCTTTCTGAAGGAACTAGCAACTCAATAGGCCTTTCTATTTTCGTTTATTTTGTTTCCCAAGTCCAGTGTCCCTCTTTCATTGTTAAGGCGATTCAGTCGATTATGCACCTGTTACCTATCACTCCCCAGGTGTACGTAAATTCCGTAGGCTCTGTGGCAGGTACAGTGCTTGGCTCATGGTCCAAAGGCTGTGGATTCAATCCTAGCTTTCATTACGACTATTTTCAAAGTTTATAGTAGAAATGATTAGTCAGGTGTGCGAAATGTTTTTACCTGTTAGTGGCACAGAATCCTTAAGCCATCACTAGAATCCCGAAAGCATCCATGAAAGTTCCAAGCATTTCCACTAGCCTGACAAATTGACAAATGTAGTCGAGATAAGACACCTAAACGCTTGAGGATGCATATCCCTATCTCACGGTGGTTTCTCGGTGGAAGAGGTAGCGTGTTGTCGTGATCCTAGATGGCGGTATATGACCTCGTTTTTGTCATGCCTAGTCAGTTTCTAGATATTCCGCCATGCGTTGCGAGTGGCGTTAATGTCGCGGCTGCAGGGAGGCCTCTCAGCCCCTCAGTGATGGAGGGAT
The DNA here is from genome assembly GCF_035594125.1 of Scylla paramamosain. Lineage (NCBI taxonomy): Eukaryota > Metazoa > Arthropoda > Malacostraca > Decapoda > Portunidae > Scylla > Scylla paramamosain. The sequence continues at coordinate 11,935,429 of NC_087159.1, forward strand.
GAGTCACGTGTCCAGGACGAAAGGGTTGAAGGGTCGACTCTTTACCTGGTCACTCGCTCAGCCCAGTGTGCTCCTCTCGTGTGTGGGCTGAGGGGGATGCTTTTGTTTTTGGCCCGTAGGTGAGCGTCAGGGGTGAAGCTCCTGGACCACAGGAAGCCTGAGGGCGACGCGCCTCCATCAGCACAGGAAAGTACTGGTCTTACCTAAGCGGTGATGGGTCTTCCTTTCACGTGTAATGCATGGTGCGTATGTGCATGGTACTTTGTGTGCACTCAGGGCCATTGTGTGCAGCAAGGTGTGAAATACTCTCTTCCACTTCTTGAGAATGTATGAAGAAGAAACCGCTGCAAGAAATGTGAGTGGTAACCATGGAGGAGGTGCGAAGCGTTGCCGGCGAGGCTGGAAAACATATGTATCGCACAATATCTCAGTGTTATAGGCGTCGGGAAGTCCAGGTGGGGTTATTTCCGCTCGCGACCATCGCCCCGCCGCCCGCCGACCCTGACCAGCTAGATCCTACAGGAGGTGACCTACAGGAGAACACACACACACACACACACACACACACACACACACACACACACACACGCGGCGGTAGACAACTCCACAGTCTTTGATGTTGCCCGTGCGAGATCAATATTAAAGGCTTGCAGATAATTGATGCCTTGGCTGTGTATGAACGGATAATATTCTTTTGTGTTTAAAGATTCATGTGGAAGTCCTGAGGAAAGACTGGAGGACTGACGAGAAGGATAAAGCCAGATAAAATTGATAGTGAGTAGAGAACACTTGTCCCTGAAGCGCTGACAACTGCAGAGATCCTTAGGCCCCATTCTGAAAAAAAAGACAGTCATGCAGTCACCATAGGAATTTTGCAAAGTTATATTCCATTGCGACTTTCGATAAATGATGTGTAATTTGTTTCATCAGTTATTACAGAAGTGGAGGGGAAACGAGGCGCGGCTGTGTGAAGTAATGACTGCAAGTGTTTGGTAAATGGTTGATTACGAATGAAATTACAAAATTAATGAATGGTAACACTTGGGAGAACGAGAAAGTGTTTGATACAGTCTGTTGAGATACCTGGGAGGAGGGCCAGGGGAGGGGGAGAAAGGAGGAAGAGGGAAGCAGGTAGAGGGGGAAGGTTTCGGTGGGAGTGAGGGAGAAGACAAGGGGGAGGGCGCGGAGGGCGTGGAGGTGAAGGTGGAGGTGGGTGTCCTGAGCCTCGTCTGGGGCGGCCCATCCTGCCCTTGGCGGCGTCCTGCCTCCTGCCCCAGCACCGCCTCCGCCCCCGCCGCGGAGGAATACCCTACACACACACACACACATACACTATCACCACCACCACTCCCTACCACCACCCGTCCTCCCCCTACCACCGCCATCACTACAGCGCCACTGAATAACAGACTTAGTATGCCATGGGTGTATTGGGTCAACCCTCAGCCATCTCATAGACATCATATAACACGCCAGAGCTGCCCGCCCGCCCGCCTGCATGGTGGTCCGACTCGACCAACAAAACAGTTCGGATCGAGACTGAACAGCTGACTCGCACCGCCCTGTACCAAGTTTGGTGGGCAAACGAGCACCTTGGCAACACCTGAGGGAGGTAACTGTAGTGACTAGAGCGGCTAGCATCGGTCCTGCGTGCCAGGATAGCCGCTGATTCACGCCCCGGGAGTCGAAACGAGCACTGCAGCAGGGCGCCATCTGGGTTGTGATTTCAATACGGCCTTCTTGCTATTCTCTTCCCAATGAAGTTCCTGTTCATGCAAATGTTCTGTCTCCCAAACTCTCCCTCAAAAGTACAAGCTTGTATTATCAACTCAATTGAATTTTTAAAAACTCAAGTTGCTTATTTTATACTGACCACTGCCTTGAAATTAAGTCAAAAGTAACTCTAAATTAATATCAAAGCTGCTTCATAAGCGGCCCTAAGTGTCATCTGACACTTCCACGGAAGGAAGCTTGTTTTGCCTCTGCATTGTCCGGAGGGTCAAATTTCATTTCACTAATGTCAACAAGCCACAGTAACCATGAAGCTAGTTATCGCAATGGTTACGGATGTATATAATAATTCCGTCCATAGTGAATATTTAGTGTAGTAGCAAACAACGAGCTTTGGCTGGTCCCGTTAGCAAGGCGAGGCTGTCATGACACACGCAGTCACACAAGGAAGGTAAGTCCAGGCGGGGGGCGAGGTGTCTGTCCCTAGGGCGGTGAGGAGCAGCGTGCAGGAGGTCGTGTAGTGCCGCGTCAGGACCACCCGGTGCTCGGCGGGGCGGTGACTGAGGCAGGTGTTGGCTCTGGGGAACCTGTTTGTGGCGATTCAGTGTCTGATGACCACGGGGTGAATGACTCCGTGAGGGAGGAGCCGCCGAAGATCTGAGCAGCGGCACAGCCTAATTAGTCGCAGCTCAAAGAAGTTCCTGTTAGTACGAATGTTCTGTCTCCCAAAGTCTCCCTCTAAAGTACAGACATATTAATAACTAATTCAGATTTTAAAACCAATGTTGCTGTTTTTTTTTTTTTTTTTACTGACCACTGTCTCAAAATAAGATAAAAGAAAACTACAAAATAATACCAAAACTGCACAGACAACAATTCTGAAACCTTATGACTCCCATTAGGACTATTTTCAAAGGATACGTAAATTTTGAGCCGTTCTCATGATCTCTTTTTTCTACTGATGACGCACAATTCTTGTTAAACCATCACTAGAATTCTAAGAACACCCTTGGAAATCTCGGCAACTTCCAGGAAGGATTGTTATAATAAGTACTGGGCGAGTGGTTCACACTTGCCGTTCCATGAACGTAACAAACAACAGGATCGCGCACATTGCCTCCCTGTCCTATCACACACCGCAGACTTTTAGCCATCTCGCCCTCACCTCCTCGGGCATACTTCACGAAGGAGAAATTCCAAGAAAGCCTATTTTTTTCATGCTTGTCCCGGCGCCTCTCCAGCCCTTCTCGGAACACTCCAGCACACCAGACGGGGCGCAGCACGTTAGCATCATTTCACTTGCACTAATACTCTGCCCCATTGGATTAAACGCTCGGAATTAGATCACTTCAGCTGATAATTTGAATGAATGTTAAAAACCCCTGCAATTATGGAGGCTCAACGCTCTGATATTACGATAGCGGGAAATTACACGTTTGAGCGCTGCGTTAACGGTGACGGAGTGACGTGGGCGACCCGCGGCCGAGTTGTGGATCAAGTCATCTGCCTCGTGCACAGCCTGCGCGAGACTCTAGACTTGGTTCCCTGATTTTTATTTATACATAATTTACGTTTTTATTCAATATTCTGTACTTACACCTCATCTTTCCCATCATAATGCCACGCTGTCAGTGTTACTGGCCCGCGGTGGTGCTGCCTATGCGCCCCCCATGGTGCGGCGTCCCGGCCCTCCCGGCCCTATCATCCCTGCCGCCCCACCTAGCCTCCCGGTGCCCCGCGGCCGGAAGGAGGCGCAGCACAGGGTGGCACCTCATCCCCTGAGTCCTGTTCGCAGATACGTGCGATTTTTTTTTTTTTTTTTTTTTACCTTTGGGATGATAATTGGTGTGTGTGTGTGTGTGTGTGTGTGTGTGTGTGTGTGTGTGTGTGACGTTTGTTTGTTAAGCGATTAATCAACAAAACAACTTTAGCAGGTACAAGAAGGACCTCAACTCTCTCTCTCTCTCTCTCTCTCTCTCTCTCTCTCTCTCTCTCTCTCTCTCTCTCTCTCTCTCTCTCTCTCTCTCTCTCTCTTACAACTCACCCACACCCAGGCCCACTTCCCAAACCAACCTACAATACAAAACGCCAAGAAGAATTACACACCACGCTGCAGCTTCCGTCTACAGCATGCCAGCACCCCTTCACCTCTCCCTGCCCTGCCCTGGTTGCAATGATCACCTGCTTTTCGCTCCTCTTCTCGCCCTGCTTCCCCCAGCCCCACCCCTCCCTCGCCTCGCCAGCACCCCGCAGTGTTCTCTCGACGGGACGGTGATCGTGTCTTATCCTCAGTGTTCTATATCTCTGACGGTCGTAAGATTGTTGACTTTAGAGGCTCTACACCATCTGGAGAGAGAGAGAGAGAGAGAGAGAGAGAGAGAGAGAGAGAGAGAGAGAGAGAGAGAGAGAGAGAGAGAGAGAGGAGAGGGAGAGGAAGAGGAGTTATCAAAGCTTTCTCTTCACATATTGACAACAAGGTACCCAGTGAGTGGCTGTCAGGAAAGAAGAACGGCTCTGACTGAAAGGGGTTTATTATTTTCATTGTGTGTGTGTGTGTGTGTGTGTGTGTGTGTGTGTGTGTGTGTGTGTGTGTGTGTTTAGGATATGTAGTTTTACGCTGCTCTAATAGGGAAACACGTGTGCAAGCTAGTCAACCCTATTTTTTCTCCACCTCTTCCTCTTCTTTCTCTTTTTCTTTTCTTCTTCTTCTTCTTCTTCTTCTTCTTCTTCTTCTTCTTCTTCTTCTTCTTCTTCTTCTTCTTCTTCTCTCCTCTTTCTCCTCCCCCTCCTCCTCCTCCTCCATTATAGTAACGTGACATCGATGAGAGAGAGAGAGAGAGAGAGAGAGAGAGAGAGAGAGAGAGAGAGAGAGAGAGAGAGAGAGAGAGAGAGAGAGAGAGAAAGAAAGAGAGACAGGAATCAGACATGTCGTGATCTATAATTACAACACACACACACACACACACACACACACACACACGGTCAGAGGAGTGTCTGTAGAGGTCAATGTCCCTCTCTAGGTGCGCCTCACAACTCAGCCGGGCTATAAATACTGGCGCACCATAACAAAGCCATAAGGGAACACACGCCCGGGAGAAGGTGAGGACCGAGATGCGTGGGACGATACCGGGCTGGGGTTGAGGGACGCTGCATGAAGAGCCTGTGCAGTGGTGGTGGTATTATTATTATTATTATTAGTAATAGTAGTAGTAGTAGTAGTAGTAGTAGTGGTGGTGGTGGTAGTGGTGGTGGTGGTGGTGGTGGTAGTGGTGGTGATGGTGGTAACTAGTACTGGTATTTTTGTAGTAGTATGAATGGTAATAGTTTTAGTGGGATTGGTAACAGTAATAGTAGGGAAAGTAGTAGTAGTAGTAATAGTAGTAGTAGTAGTAATGATAATAGTGATACGCATGTAGGTTTTATGCTACTAAAATCAGAGAGAGAGAGAGAGAGAGAGAGAGAGAGAGAGAGAGAGAGAGAGAGAGAGAGAGAGAGAGAGAGAGAGAGAGAGAGAGAGAGAGAGAGAGAGAGAATCAGAATCAAAGTCCAAAAGCAAAAGACAACTCACAAAGGGAAAGGAAGGAATCGAACATGGCTTATCGCAAATCATGATGAAAACAGAGACGACGATGGGCGGCGCTGCGGGGCATAAGAGCACTGACTGACTTTCCCAGAACACTCCTCACATTACTCGCCGCTTACAGACATATCCAATACCACGCCCTCCCTCATCCCCTTCCTTCAACTAGCACCCATCCTTCCCACGAGAACTCCTGCCGGGGCTATGGGAGACTCAGGAGGGTGTGGACAGCAGACGTAGGAACAGCAGAAGGAAGAGGGACAGTTAAGCGGAAGGTTGTGTGTTGCATACCCGGGCGACTAACCCTATCCGCTTGCCCTTGACTTCGGAGATGACCGCTGCCGCCCTCGCTACTTTCTTCTTTCAAACGCTGCGACGGGACAAGAAGTAAAGGAGAGAGAGGAGGCGGTGGACGAGGAGCAGGGGGTGATATTAGTACAGAACGAGGAGAAGGAGGTAAAAGAATATAAACTACGGAACTGAAAGAGGAAGTGGTGGACGAAGAGGACATAATATCAGTACAGGACGAGAAGGAATTAAATGAATATAAACTAAGGAACTGACGGTGATGCTAAGTAAGGGATGCTGAGAAGAGAAGAAAGAGGACTAGATGGACGAGGAGCAGATACATTAGTACTGGACGAGGAGAAGGAAGTAAAGGAATATAAATTAAGGGAACTGATGGTGATCCGAAGTAGAGGATGTTAAGGGTTTGGTCAGATAATGATAGGGAACAGAAATCGAAAACTACACAAGGGAAACGAGGCTGGTTGTTTATATAGATTCTGTTGATGGTGATGGTGAAGGTGTGGCAGGACTGCAACGTAAAGAAGTGATGGTGGCGATCCGAGAGAAAGGATGAGTGAAGATGAAAATGTTGAGGATTATTGAGGGTTAGGTCAGGTAATGATTGGGAACAGAAAACGAAAATGAAGCAACGCAGACGAGGAAAGAGTTGTATAGGTATTGCTGATGATGGTGGTGGAGGTGGTGGCGGGTCCATAACTCCCGTTTTATAAGGGCTAACTCACACAATCACAGGAGGGAATACTGTGATGAGCTGCACCTTGGCAAACACATATTCAGGTCTCTTTATTAGCCTTCAGTCCGTCCGTGTTAGCTCAAAACCGTCTTGATTCGTGTGTTCAGAAATCAGTCATTTCATAATATCTATCTATCTATCTATCTATCTATCTATCTATCTATCTATCTATCTAGAGAGAGAAAGATAGAGAGAGAGAGAGAGAGAGAGAGAGAGAGAGAGAGAGAGAGAGAGAGAGAGAGAGAGAGAGAGAGAGAGAGAGAGAGAGAGAGAGAGAGAGAAGAATTACAAGAAAAAAGAACACTGCAGAGATGAAGAAAGAGGAGAAAGATAAAGAGATGTGAAGGACCAATAAAAACTGCATTCAGGAGAAAGAAGAAGAAGAAAGAGCCAGACAAACAGGCGGGTCATGGATGCCTGGGGGATGAAGACACGGGGGGGAGGAAGAGGAGGAGGGGGAGAGGGAGAGGGAGAGATCCGCTGTAGAAGCCTGACGGGTGACTCACAGGGCGGGCCAGCGAGTGATGCAGCGGGGAGGATGAAAACCCGTAGTGCAAGAGGACGATCTGCTGGCGGCGAGTCATGAGGGAGTTTTGTCAGCGTGGGCAGGGAAGGGAATGGGATGCTGGCAGTGGGCAGATAATGGCCAACTCCGGTGGGACCTGGGGTGTGGCTAACTTCAGGCCCCACAACTAATGAATGAACAAGTGGAGTGAACTGATGGTTGATAGATGGTTGATTGCCTGATTGACACACTTCAGGTCCGACTATTATCTATTTCAGATCCCATGAGACATCGTTTTTCGCAAATATCTTCTAAACAAACAGCTGAATCAATATGACATTTTTGGCACAGCTTGTGACATCATCCCTTAATTTATGACATCATATTGCGTTGCCAAATGTACTTCATTAAGAAGTTTGCTCTTGACTTTCAAAGGGAAGTTGACAAGAGCCGAGTAGACACTCGGGCAGGGAAGGTTTTGCGTGACGTAGTTATAACGTGTATCACTCAGCCACCTCTCCCTTCCCTCCCGTCTTCCCCTCCTTCCATCCTCGCCCTCCTGCCCACCATCCCATACTTCGCACCCACGCGGACATCGTAGCATGTAGGCCATGATCGAGAGCGATGAAGCATTCCTTCCACCTCAGCATGTGGTTATACAGCTACGGCCGCACGCCCTTCAATTACCGCGTGAATTTTTCCGCCCACTAAGCACCGCATAGCAGTCAAACAAGCTAAAACTGCGATCATGACCGTTTGCGTAAAGGATCCAATCATATTCAATGTATACTTTTGAATTATCTACCACTAAAGACATGTTATATGTGCATGGCTTTATGTCTCTTGTACAAGAGAGAGAGAGAGAGAGAGAGAGAGAGAGAGAGAGAGAGAGAGAGTGTGTGTGTGTGTTTAGGCACACATCACTTAATTACCGAAAAATCAAAGCACTTCCATTCATTTTCCTCATTTCTGAAAAATAATTTGAGTAACAAATTAAGAAAATGATTAACAAATTAAGAAATGCATAAACAAGTATACCAATGGATAGAAAATTACATCCACAAGCAATCAAATTCATTATTAAAGAGTAAGTGAAAGACAATATAAAAATTCTCTCTCTCTCTCTCTCTCTCTCTCTCTCTCTCTCTCTCTCTCTCTCTCTCTCTCTCTCTCTCTCTCTCTCTCTCACCTGAAATATGGTGGTGAGTGGACGCTCCCTCTCACCTGCCCTCTAACTCAGCTTCGCGTCGTTTGCCTGTCCAATAGTTGGATCAAGAGTGCTCTCTTGCTGCCAATTCTGGTGCTGCTGGCGGAGACACAGCACCACAGAGCATCTGGTCCAGGTCCACTTTCGGTTTTGGAGAAAGACTTGGCGATGAGTGAGAAAGACGACCAAGTTTACGACCATTGGCCCGGCCTGTCTCACTCAGCCGGAAGAAGGCCATCACCTACCTTTGAGACCCACAGTCGGTCCCCGTCACCACGGCCTGCAACTGGCTGTGTTCCTAAGACCACACATCTATGATGCCCTCAACTGCAGTGGAGGATCTCGGTCAATGATTTCCCAAAGTCTCCCGTCTGAGAAAAGATAATGATCCTCAATGCAACATCTACACCACATACCCTCCTCACATGACGACCCTTGCGGACTGCGTCCTCCCTCCCAACGTACCTCGCAATTCTCACATGAGACTGCTGATGTCAAGTTGCGTTGGCTGGAAGAGGTGAATCGTGCTTTCAAACTCGAACGCAGTTTGGCCGAGGTAAAGAAGGCTGCAGTAACTTCCCGATTCGTGTACGTAGCGAGGAATCGCCCGGATTTTTTAAGTAGTGCGGAACGAGGTGACTTTCTTGCTCTTCCTCTTACCCGGCAGGATTTTCCTGACAGGCTTCGCAAATTGCCAACCTATTTTCTCCCTCGTTACCCGGTTGGCGCCGACCCTAATCTCAGCAAGGAGATGTAGGAAATCTATTTTGCTCGTCGATTCTATCAGGACGTGCAGCCTATCAGCAGGATTGTGATCACGTTGACTATATAGGGCCCAATACCATCGTCTACTGAATTCAGCTTCCTTCCTTGTCTTCCACCTTGTGGGATACGTAAACTTAAAATTTACCATCTTGTTATAAGTGCTGGGGTACTGGCCACATACCCCGCTGTTGCTCGGCTCCTGAGAAGTGTGCGTGATGTGCTGGGAGTCACGAATCGCGCACGTACTGTCATCGCGCCCCACTACTTCCACCCACGACCACACATGACCCGACCACATGTCCACCGCCGCCACCTCCTGACGTTAACGCGCACTGGAAGTATCCTTGCTGTCAGGAGCCTGGAGTAAGCGTTTGGTATGGCTGTTCACAACATAAGACCGCGTCTACATCGCCGCTCAATCAGCCACCCCCGCCACCAATTCACACACACTTGACGTCTCTACTCCTGCATCTCCCTCTCCACAGGTGCAGGCTATTCGCAACATTGTGGAAAAGCTTATGAGCCGATGTGCCTCCTCGGAATCACAACTGGATACCACTGAAGCTCGCATGTTTAGCATGGTTGTCATTCAAGCCAAGACAGAAGCCACACTTGCTACCTTGGTGGAGACGCAGCAGGCTTCCATCACTCACTCACAGAAAGGTTTGAAGCTTTTCTCACTCGCTTTGAGGATGTAAGTTAGCAGGCACCCTCCTCTCGTGGCCACCTGCGCACCGCCACTCCCTCCAAGCCCGGTTCCCGCTCTACAGTCAATCGTAACGTTAGCTGACAGGCCACGGCAGTAACACATTGTGTCATGGAATACTTGCTGCATTACATCCTTTGACAAATTTTCTTCATTACAGGTTTATGTGCACAGACATCACCCTCAAGCAGTTTTAAAATTCAAGAGACTGTTGTGGCCCCTTATGAAATCAAGCGCGCCCCCACTCTCTCAGAATACACTTCTTACGTTCATCTGGTACGAAATGGCCTTGTCACTTACGATCACCCCTTACAGAACAAAATTCAACGCAACTCCACTGATGCAGAGACGACCTTCCTGTTGCTTGAGGTGGCAGCGGTATACGGTGTTCACACAAAACCAAAGTTAGTCGTGCTACCTTTTCTTAGTAAAACCCATGGGGTCTAGAACGAGTGGCAGCATTAGTCACAGTGACTAACATAATGTTAGTCAATTTGTGACTAACTGAGCACTCAACCTGAGTATGGTCTTACTCAAATATATCTGACTAATGCCTTCGTACTGTTCACTGCTTCTACTAACCACATTAGTAAAGTGGATCATAGGTTAGTCAATTAAATGACTAATTAGTTAGTCTTTCTTAGGCAGATGATGAATCATTAGTACCTTTAATACTAGCAGCTAGCTACTGCTGTCTCAAGGTTAGGGAAAGAATAGGTAATAAATTCAATATATTCATATACAATTAAATGTTCCCTCCATTTCATTGCATTAAAAAAAAATAAATAAAAAAATAAACACTATAATTTTTATCATCTATAGTATAATATGCTTTTCACTTGAACATTTAACAGAAAGCTCCCCTCAAAACTGTAATGATATATAAAACAGATGTAAAAAATAAACTCCATTAGTAACACTTCATCCTAGCATGAGAAAAAAAAAAAGCAACACAAAAACAACCTGTTTGACAAGCCATTAAGTAAATAATACACATTTGTGAGTATTAATCACTAAAACTTGCAATGTAGAAAAGAAAGTAAGCATCTCTTAAGATATGAATATTAAATCTTCCTCCCATTCATAAACTAAAGGAAAAAATATGTAAGTAAAGTTAACATAAATTAAATGTAAGGAGTTACAGACTCTGTAAAGAATAATTAATTAGTCCACTGCTAATCATTATATCACAGTACTTTTAAGAAACTTAGGGAAACAACCAGTGCAAAAATAGACATTTAACCTTATTTGTACAAGCTTTTAACCCAGATCATATCCATATGTCACCATTAATCCTTTAAAGCCACACAAAAAAAGAAAATGAGTATTTCTATGGGATATACTAACTAAACAAATCTACAGAAATGCTCAGAACAGTAATAAAGAAGCTTCACGTATCACTTGCAATAACATAGAGAAATAAAAAAAAAAGGTAAAAAATGCATAAAAAATCAAATAAAAATATATGCATCATATGGTACATGAAGAATACTTCCCAATTTGGAGAGAGAGAGAGAGAGAGAGAGAGAGAGAGAGAGAGAGAGAGAGAGAGAGATGAGAGAGAGAGAGAGAGAGAGAGAGAGAGAGAGAGAGAGAGAGAGTATGTCTACTCTCCATTCATTATATATATATATATATATATATATATATATATAAAACATAAGATAACAATTCAGTAAGATTTCATGAATACTGGGTTGGGGGGAAGGGGAAGTACAGGTATTTCCTTTTCCTTTTAGAAAACTTATTAACATAATGTTATGTATTTATTTCACTGATTAATCTTTAACTAGTAATTGACTAGTGTGTGTGTGTGTGTGTGAGAGAGAGAGAGAGAGAGAGAGAGAGAGAGAGAGAGAGAGAGAGAGAGAGAGAGAGAGAGAGAGAGAGAGAGAGAGGGGCATTATGTGTGGAGTTGAATATATTTGGAAGCAGATTTATGCATTTTTGTAGCTCAATTCTGTCTTTACTTCATTGAGTTTTACAAGTAGAGATCTTGTTTTTGAAGTGTTACCTTTGTCATACTTGATACCTAAGAGATGGGATGTTGTGAAACGGAGGAAATGTTCACAATTTTTTTGGGTGTTCAATATTAAACACAAAGCCCTGCTACCAATGAGACTACAGCCATAGAAATACATGTTGGTTCAGCTACAAGTGCACCATCAAATACACACTAGACTGCCCTGTTCTTAGTTCTTCTTCTGTTACCTTAAAGAAGAAATAATAGTGTAAACATTAATAACATTTTGACATTAAAATAAAATTTATATGTAGATGTATATCTTAAGGTGATAATATATTCAGAAATTTCAATATATACACACCACTCTAAAATCAAAGGTACTGAAATTTAACCTTAGTAAAAATGGAGTCTTTCCTTTCTCCAAGCAGGTGAAGTAACCCCAATATAACTAAGCAAGCATCTGGTGCAAATAAATAAATATATAAATAAATATGATAATAAGTAAATCAAATAAACAAAAGAAAATTAACTGTGTAAGGAAAAAGTGAAGATATGGTCACATCCAATAGGACAGTCCACTAATTTGAGTACCAATCTTTTAAAAGTCTCCTGTAATTATTGCTTTATCACATAAGAATTAACAAAAATAAAGCTCCTCGATGGTTCTACTAATTATATGAATGACAAGCATTTTGATTGAATGCTCAGAACGACCAGTATACTAATGATTTTTGTCCTTTGTGTCACAGCAGCAAATCTTTTGTACGAGTATGCGGTTATGTTTTTTACTTGAGACACTATTTGGGTAATATCATAATGCAATAATGCTTTGTCTAGCAAGTCCTCGTAAGAATATGATGAGTACTGATCGAAAAAAAAAAAAAGAAAAAGAAAGAAAACCCCAGCTGAACCTACATGCCCCGACATAACGCACTGATGTTCCGAACTCCCGATTCTTCTCATCATATCAACCAAAACAGTGTGAGAAGTCCTGAACTTCATCACAACCATGGAAGAAACCTTTATCAGACTGTTTGCACTTGCGCTAGTGCCGGCAAAGGTGACTCCAAGAATTCTATCTCCACACGAATTAGTGACCTGTCTTATTGGACTGCAAGGGAAGAGGATGCAGCTAACATTTCTAAAAAGATTGATAATATTTACATTTTAAATTTCAAATTGGACAGCCTATTGGGTTTATTTACACTAGAAATAATGTCTTTCCTTACGAGAGAGAGAGAGAGAGAGAGAGAGAGAGAGAGAGAGTGAGAGAGAGAGAGAGAGAGAGAGAGAGAGAGAGAGAGAGATGCTTTACACCTATTAAAATCTTTAACATCACTTATGCTGCAAACAATTATTTAGCCATAGCACTCAGCCAAAAATTTGATAGCAGAGCAGGAATTTAACAATTAAATTAGTACCTTTATAGAAATTGGTGCAAGCATTACAGTTAGATAGGTCATGCTTAATACAATGTTTGGTTTTTGCATGCAGCATAGTTTCATGAATACTAGACTTATAAAAGTGAAAGATGCATTGCTAATGATGAAAAGATACATATATTAAATTGCTACCAGCTACTGAAATGAACAAATTGAACTAGACATTACTCGCATTGACTTTCATCGTGGTCATAGAGTTCAAGTAAGGTTTCCATATACAGAGGAACTGCTTTTCTTTTTTTTGAGAATGGCAATTATTGGGAGCCTATATTTCTCCAGCCCTTTCAAAACTGCTACTCTTGGGTCTGGTTCATCTGCTTGTGGTTCTAATCTCAGGAACTCCTTGATTATCTGTAAAGATATAAGCATCAAATAATTATAAGTGAAGGTTACAGAAATGAGCATCTGCAATAACTGTACTTAGTTATGAGTGCTTATCTCCCGTCACTGAGGCCTTTGAGCCTGAGAGGGAGAATGGAAGTACTGGTAGTTAAATATCAATTACCTACTATAAAATATAAATAGCTATATATATTATAGCCCTACAAATAAAGTTGACAATTAGTAACAATATGTAGCAAAATCCATAAAGTGTACATATATACACACTTACGCCATCAAAAGTCTGAATCCACGGGTACAAGTTCAGGATTTCTGCTACAAGAATGTTCCCATTGATTATTTTTTTGCATCTCTCAGAGAGTGTCAACTGCATGAGGCATTCAGCCTGAGGAAAATCATTAAAGTAAAATTAGTTTTCATAAGTTGACTGTCCCGCCAGCCTCTCTCTCTCCTTCATAATATATATATATATATATATATATATATATATATATATATATATATATATATATATATATATATATATATATATATATATATATATATATATATATATGAGGCGCGCGGTGCAACAACGACGTAACCGTGAAATTTTCCATTTCTCGGTTACGTCGTTGTTGCACCGCGCGCCTCATATAATATATATATATATATATATATTATAATATATATATATATATATATATATATATATATATATATATATATATATATATATATATATATATACGAGCATCATTTTTCAGTGGCTATCCACCAGTACCATTGAAATTGCTTACATAAGAGCAGGTATTTTTAAACAACACCAGTAAAGAAGTCTCTGAAATATAAAAGAGATAAATCAAGCGTACAAATATCACATACCTTATCTAACTCAGGATCTTTCTTCATCCAATGTAGAGCAAGCCACTGTCTATGTCTCTCTAATGACTCATCATCTTATGAATGGGGCCTTGGTGGAAGGTAAGCCTTTACTCCATACATCAGTGGACACGTAGTCTCTTTTGGCGCTATGCAAGGGATCTTCTTTTTACTCGACGTCACCTCAGTCACTGAGGAATCCTGCCTCTTTCTTGAATTCTGAAACTTGCGCTGGATGCGCAATTTCCATTGCAGCTGCAATTCATGCTCCTCGAGATCACTGTTTCTCAGGATGGCAGGAAATGATGTCAAAACAGCATTTGCCATATTCATATACTGTTCTGATGTTGGATAGCTGAAATATGATAATGATAATAATAATAATAATAATAATAATAATAATAATAATAATAATAATAATAATAATAATAATAACATATTATTAATAATAATGTCACAATACCTTGATATGTAATAATGATGATAACAATAATAATGATAATATCAATCTAGCTAACTATATAGATGGCTTAACTCCTTTTATTATATTATTATTATCATTATTATTATTATTATTATTATTATTATTATTATTGTTGTTCTTCTTCTTAACAATCACCTAATTGTGCTTTTGTCCCAGTGAAATTGGCAGATAGTGGGTACACTATCCAAAATGATGAATTTTTTTTTACTGACACTGAAGCACTGAACAGCACGGAATGAATATGGCACTGATGTGTGTGAAGCGACCTTAACCCGTATCCATATTCCCGAAGTCTGGTAATGTTTCGGCCCATTTACTCTTGTAGCGGTTAGGTTAGGTTAGATTAAGTTACGTATTGGTAATTTTGTGCGAGAATCTCAATGAGACTATTTTAGGGAGAATCCTACAGTTAGTTTTGGAGCTACAGCCTAGTGTCCATACAGCCTGGCGGACGACTCCTTCCAGACTTCAGGAATATGCATTCTGGCCCTTCACAAGAACTGACATCAGATCCCGGTATGAACACAGGCGGTGCATCCCATGTTCTTTTGTGTTTCTTCTCATTGCCTTCCCATTATATATATATATATATATATATATATATATATATATATATATATATATATATATATATATATATATATATATATATATATATATATATACTCGTATATATATATATATAACACTCAACATCCCTACATGCAACAAAACTTACCAAAACACACTCAAAATACACTCAAAACATCCAAAACACAACCAAAACACATCACAACACCCCCAAAATACCCACTACACTCACCTAAACACAACCAAATATTGAATATTCACTCAAAACACCCCGTAACATCTAAAAACATCCAAATAACCCACCCTAACCACGCTAAATTTATCCAAAACACACTCAAAGCACCCCAATATACCTAAAACTCATCCAAACAAACTCAAAAGATTTAAAACACCCAAAATACACTACAACACCCCAAAACTCATCAAAACATCCAAAACACACTTAAAGCACCACTCAACACCACAAACACGCCACAAACACACCCTTAAAGACCCAAAACTACTTGCACACAATCAAATACACCTCAAAAGACCCGACACACACATCCAAACTCACCGAAACACTTAAAACAGAAAATAAACCCAAAACAAACTCACTACACCTCAATATACCCCCAAACACACCCATAACACACAAAAAACATCCCACAATATACTCAAAATACCCCACACGACTCAAACCACTTACAATATAACTAAAAACATCCTAAACCACATTTAAAACACCCAAAATTCACCCCAAAACACAATGATAACAGCAAATATACACCCAAAACACACCTAAACACCACCAAAACACACTCTAAACACCCCACAACATTCCTACATACATCCTAAACACCTAAAACACCCAAAACACACCAATTATTACAGAGAACTGCAGCGCAGCAAGGGAAACTAAGCTAAATATTGTTTACCTGTTTTGCCTCCTCCTCCATTTCTTTTTATTTCTTCCTTCTCCTCTTTCATTTCTCTTATTTTCTTCCTTCTACTACAACTATCTACACGCCTGACTTTAGAAACAGCTGGAAATACTTGGAAAACACTGGAAATTACGGTAAATATTGAGGAGACACTGGAGCAGACCGAGTCCGGAATCCTTGATGACGTCACAGGCGAGGTGCCGGCGCCCCGCTGCCATACGTACGTAAGGTATTTCATTTTGAAATTGACCCATAGAAAAAATGAAGCTAGGCTCGAATGCATTATATATTCTGACTTGACAATTACTTTAATTAATATTCACAATATCAAAACACCTCCAGTCTCAGTAGTTATAAAGAAATATTATGTGAAATATGGAAAAAGTGTTGGAAATTTTGACACCATTAAAAACACTGAAAAGTCCACCTATTCCACTTTACACTGGTAAAAAAAAACATTTTAAAAAATCTGAACTATTTTTTAAAATAATGCACACTTAGTTACAAGCTACAATAAAAAAATAAAGAAGCTAAAAAATGACAAAATCACCACTTTCAACGGGACAATAAGCCTATTCAAATTCCACATACTTAACTCAACAGGAACGTAACATACTTTAAAAATCATAAACGATTTTTTTGAAGCAATAAAATCTTCATTAAAGCCTCAAATAAAAAAGCCAAAAACCAGGCTGGGTAAATTTCACCGTACAAACTGCCCCTTATTTACATAAAAAACAACACCAAATTCGGCACATTTACTTAACTGAAGCAAGAAAAACACTTCAAAAGCAACGAAATATTTTTAGAAACCATAAAATCTTACTATACAAGCCAAATAAATTAATTCTGAAAAATTTAAAAAAATATTGGAACCAACAAGCCGGAACAGGTGCCAGTCCATCATGGCGGCCCTCGGGGGCGACCTCAGGGGGGGAGCCGGCGGCCATGTTGCCTTATTTATTCCTATATAACACCAAAACCAGGCAATGACGGATATATCTGACCAGCGGATATGAAGGCTAGACATGTGGATCCATCTTGTGATATGTTAGGCTTACAATAAGTGAGAGACGAGGCAAATAATGGATAATAACACAGCTGACGGCTTGTTTACATATTGGCGAACATTAAATATTTGAATAAATTTCCAACTCTTTCCAGACTCAGACGTAAACAAAACCTAAATATAAATAATTAACCCCTAAAAAAACTAAATAACGAATAATGAATCCTAAATAAACGAATACAAGACACTACAGGGAGGATTAGGGTGTTGTGAAG
Organism: Scylla paramamosain; assembly: GCF_035594125.1. NCBI lineage: Eukaryota > Metazoa > Arthropoda > Malacostraca > Decapoda > Portunidae > Scylla > Scylla paramamosain. The sequence goes on from NC_087159.1 coordinate 11,952,837, forward strand.
GCAGTAAGGCTGACTGAGGAGAGACTGGCCCCGCTGGACTCACCTTACGTACTCGTGCCTCTCTGGTGATGCTTGACGGTGCTTGGTGCAGGAAGAAGGTGTCGGGAAGACGGAAACACTGGTTAATAGAGCGTGTAGGGCAAGATTGACCAGTGCTGACCAAAACACTGCAGCCAGCCAGCCGCTCGCCGTGGTAACTCCCCAGCGCCACCTGTCACTGATCCAACACCCACCCACCCACACACACACACACACACACACACACACACAAAAGTTGACATGCTATCAAATAATATGTCAAATAATATAAATATCCTCACTTCCTGACTCTCCTTTCCCCACTCCACCCCCGATAAGTGATTATGAACGCAATCTTCACTCAGTGCGGCACCGTGTCACCGCAGCAAACACGAACCAGGGCAGAATAGGCTCAACTGAAATGCTCCTACTCTCTCTCTCTCTCTCTCTCTCTCTCTCTCTCTCTCTCTCTCTCCTCACGACTGTTTTTCAAAGCTATAAAGATGATTATCAGGGTTTTCAATGGTGTTTCTCCTGTTATTAATGTAGAAATGTTGTTAATCTGTCACTAAAACCGTAAAAATACCCTTGAAGACCTGTGCAACTACTGACAGAGAGAGAGAGAGAGAGAGAGAGAGAGAGAGAGAGAGAGAGAGAGAGAGAGAGAGAGAGAGAGAGAGAGAGAGATAACTAGCAATAACACTCACACACACATACACACACCAGTGCATTTATAAACCTTCAAATTTCCCGCACTTTTTCAATGCCTAGGAAGGAGGGAGCGCGAGAGGACATCGCGGACATCGTAGCATGTAGGCCATGATCGAGAGCGATGAAGCATTCCTTCCACCTCAGCATGTGGTTATACAGCTACGGCCGCACGCCCTTCAATTACCGCGTGAATTTTTCCGCCCACTAAGCACCGCATAGCAGTCAAACAAGCTAAAACTGCGATCATGACCGTTTGCGTAAAGGATCCAATCATATTCAATGTATACTTTTGAATTATCTACCACTAAAGACATGTTATATGTGCATGGCTTTATGTCTCTTGTACAAGAGAGAGAGAGAGAGAGAGAGAGAGAGAGAGAGAGAGAGAGAGAGAGAGAGAGAGAGAGAGAGAGAGAGAGAGAGAGAGAGAGTGTGTGTGTGTGTTTAGGCACACGTCACTTAATTACCGAAAAATCAAAGCACTTCCATTCATTTACCTCATTTCAGAAAAATAATTTGAGTAACAAATTAAGAAAATGATTAACAAATTAAGAAATGCATAAACAAGTATACCAATGGATAGAAAATTACATCCACAAGCAATCAAATTCATTATTAAAGAGTAACTGAAAGACAATATAAAAATTCTCTCTCTCTCTCTCTCTTCCTCTCTCTCTCTCTCTCTCTCTCTCTCTACTCTCTCTCTCTCTCTCTCTCTCACCTGAAATATGGTGGTGAGTGGACGCTCCCTCTCACCTGCCCTCTAACTCAGCTTCGCGTCGTTTGCCTGTCCAATAGTTGGATCAAGAGTGCTCTCTTGCTGCCAATTCTGGTGCTGCTGGCGGAGACACAGCACCACAGAGCATCTGGTCCAGGTCCACTTTCGGTTTTGGAGAAAGACTTGGCGATGAGTGAGAAAGACGACCAAGTTTACGACCATTGGCCCGGCCTGTCTCACTCAGCCGGAAGAAGGCCATCACCTACCTTTGAGACCCACAGTCGGTCCCCGTCACCACGGCCTGCAACTGGCTGTGTTCCTAAGACCACACATCTATGATGCCCTCAACTGCAGTGGAGGATCTCGGTCAATGATTTCCCAAAGTCTCCCGTCTGAGAAAAGATAATGATCCTCAATGCAACATCTACACCACATACCCTCCTCACATGACGACCCTTGCGGACTGCGTCCTCCCTCCCAACGTACCTCGCAATTCTCACATGAGACTGCTGATGTCAAGTTGCGTTGGCTGGAAGAGGTGAATCGTGCTTTCAAACTCGAACGCAGTTTGGCCGAGGTAAAGAAGGCTGCAGTAACTTCCCGATTCGTGTACGTAGCGGGGAATCGCCCGGATTTTTTAAGTAGTGCGGAACGAGGTGACTTTCTTGCTCTTCCTCTTACCCGGCAGGATTTTCCTGACAGGCTTCGCAAATTGCCAACCTATTTTCTCCCTCGTTACCCGGTTGGCGCCGACCCTAATCTCAGCAAGGAGATGTAGGAAATCTATTTTGCTCGTCGATTCTATCAGGACGTGCAGCCTATCAGCAGGATTGTGATCATGTTGACTATATAGGGCCCAATACCATCGTCTACTGAATTCAGCTTCCTTCCTTGTCTTCCACCTTGTGGGATACGTAAACTTAAAATTTACCATCTTGTTATAAGTGCTGGGGTACTGGCCACATACCCCGCTGTTGCTCGGCTCCTGAGAAGTGTGCGTGATGTGCTGGGAGTCACGAATCGCGCACGTACTGTCATCGCGCCCCACTACTTCCACCCACGACCACACATGACCCGACCACATGTCCACCGCCGCCACCTCCTGACGTTAACGCGCACTGGAAGTATCCTTGCTGTCAGGAGCCTGGAGTAAGCGTTTGGTATGGCTGTTCACAACATAAGACCGCGTCTACATCGCCGCTCAATCAGCCACCCCCGCCACCAATTCACACACACTTGACGTCTCTACTCCTGCATCTCCCTCTCCACAGGTGCAGGCTATTCGCAACATTGTGGAAAAGCTGATGAGCCGATGTGCCTCCTCGGAATCACAACTGGATACCACTGAAGCTCGCATGTTTAGCATGGTTGTCATTCAAGCCAAGACAGAAGCCACACTTGCTACCTTGGTGGAGACGCAGCAGGCTTCCATCACTCACTTACAGAAAGGTTTGAAGCTTTTCTCACTCGCTTTGAGGATGTAAGTTAGCAGGCACCCTCCTCTCGTGGCCACCTGCGCACCGCCACTCCCTCCAAGCCCGGTTCCCGCTCTACAGTCAATCGTAACGTTAGCTGACAGGCCACGGCAGTAACACATTGTGTCATGGAATACTTGCTGCATTACATCCTTTGACAAATTTTCTTCATTACAGGTTTATGTGCACAGACATCACCCTCAAGCAGTTTTAAAATTCAAGAGACTGTTGTGGCCCCTTATGAAATCAAGCGCGCCCCCACTCTCTCAGAATACACTTCTTACGTTCATCTGGTACGAAATGGCCTTGTCACTTACGATCACCCCTTACAGAACAAAATTCAACGCAACTCCACTGATGCAGAGACGACCTTCCTGTTGCTTGAGGTGGCAGCGGTATACGGTGTTCACACAAAACCAAAGTTAGTCGTGCTACCTTTTCTTAGTAAAACCCATGGGGTCTAGAACGAGTGGCAGCATTAGTCACAGTGACTAACATAATGTTAGTCAATTTGTGACTAACTGAGCACTCAACCTGAGTATGGTCTTACTCAAATATATCTGACTAATGCCTTCGTACTGTTCACTGCTTCTACTAACCACATTAGTAAAGTGGATCATAGGTTAGTCAATTAAATGACTAATTAGTTAGTCTTTCTTAGGCAGATGATGAATCATTAGTACCTTTAATACTAGCAGCTAGCTACTGCTGTCTCAAGGTTAGGGAAAGAATAGGTAATAAATTCAATATATTCATATACAATTAAATGTTCCCTCCATTTCATTGCATTAAAAAAAAATAAATAAAAAAATAAACACTATAATTTTTATCATCTATAGTATAATATGCTTTTCACTTGAACATTTAACAGAAAGCTCCCCTCAAAACTGTAATGATATATAAAACAGATGTAAAAAATAAACTCCATTAGTAACACTTCATCCTAGCATGAGAAAAAAAAAAAAAGCAACACAAAAACAACCTGTTTTGACAAGCCATTAAGTAAATAATACACATTTGTGAGTATTAATCACTAAAACTTGCAATGTAGAAAAGAAAGTAAGCATCTCTTAAGATATGAATATTAAATCTTCCTCCCATTCATAAACTAAAGGAAAAAATATGTAAGTAAAGTTAACATAAATTAAATGTAAGGAGTTACAGACTCTGTAAAGAATAATTAATTAGTCCACTGCTAATCATTATATCACAGTACTTTTAAGAAACTTAGGGAAACAACCAGTGCAAAAATAGACATTTAACCTTATTTGTACAAGCTTTTAACCCAGATCATATCCATATGTCACCATTAATCCTTTAAAGCCACACAAAAAAAGAAAATGAGTATTTCTATGGGATATACTAACTAAACAAATCTACAGAAATGCTCAGAACAGTAATAAAGAAGCTTCACGTATCACTTGCAATAACATAGAGAAATAAAAAAAAAAGGTAAAAAATGCATAAAAAATCAAATAAAAATATATGCATCATATGGTACATGAAGAATACTTCCCAATTTGGAGAGAGAGAGAGAGAGAGAGAGAGAGAGAGAGAGAGAGAGAGAGAGAGAGAGAGAGAGAGAGAGAGAGAGAGTATGTCTACTCTCCATTCATTATATATATATATATATATATATATATATATATATATATATATATATATATATATATATATATATATATATATATATATATATAAAACATAAGATAACAATTCAGTAAGATTTCATGAATACTGGGTTGGAGGGAAGGGGAAGTACAGGTATTTCCTTTTCCTTTTAGAAAACTTATTAACATAATGTTATGTATTTATTTCACTGATTAATCTTTAACTAGTAATTGACTAGTGTGTGTGTGTGTGTGTGAGAGAGAGAGAGAGAGAGAGAGAGAGAGAGAGAGAGAGAGAGAGAGAGAGAGAGAGAGAGAGAGAGAGAGAGAGAGAGAGAGAGAGAGAGAGAGGGGCATTATGTGTGGAGTTGAATATATTTGGAAGCAGATTTATGCATTTTTGTAGCTCAATTCTGTCTTTACTTCATTGAGTTTTACAAGTAGAGATCTTGTTTTTGAAGTGTTACCTTTGTCATACTTGATACCTAAGAGATGGGATGTTGTGAAACGGAGGAAATGTTCACAATTTTTTTGGGTGTTCAATATTAAACACAAAGCCCTGCTACCAATGAGACTACAGCCATAGAAATACATGTTGGTTCAGCTATAAGTGCACCATCAAATACACACTAGACTGCCCTGTTCTTAGTTCTTCTTCTGTTACCTTAAAGAAGAAATAATAGTGTAAACATTAATAACATTTTGACATTAAAATAAAATTTATATGTAGATGTATATCTTAAGGTGATAATATATTCAGAAATTTCAATATATACACACCACTCTAAAATCAAAGGTACTGAAATTTAACCTTAGTAAAAATGGAGTCTTTCCTTTCTCCAAGCAGGTGAAGTAACCCCAATATAACTAAGCAAGCATCTGGTGCAAATAAATAAATATATAAATAAATATGATAATAAGTAAATCAAATAAACAAAAGAAAATTAACTGTGTAAGGAAAAAGTGAAGATATGGTCACATCCAATAGGACAGTCCACTAATTTGAGTACCAATCTTTTAAAAGTCTCCTGTAATTATTGCTTTATCACATAAGAATTAACAAAAATAAAGCTCCTCGATGGTTCTACTAATTATATGAATGACAAGCATTTTGATTGAATGCTCAGAACGACCAGTATACTAGTGATTTTTGTCCTTTGTGTCACAGCAGCAAATCTTTTGTACGAGTATGCGGTTATGTTTTTTACTTGAGACACTATTTGGGTAATATCATAATGCAATAATGCTTTGTCTAGCAAGTCCTCGTAAGAATATGATGAGTACTGATCGAAAAAAAAAAAAAAAAGAAAAAGAAAGAAAACCCCAGCTGAACCTACATGCCCCGACATAACGCACTGATGTTCCGAACTCCCGATTCTTCTCATCATATCAACCAAAACAGTGTGAGAAGTCCTGAACTTCATCACAACCATGGAAGAAACCTTTATCAGACTGTTTGCACTTGCGCTAGTGCCGGCAAAGGTGACTCCAAGAATTCTATCTCCACACGAATTAGTGACCTGTCTTATTGGACTGCAAGGGAAGAGGATGCAGCTAACATTTCTAAAAAGATTGATAATATTTACATTTTAAATTTCAAATTGGACAGCCTATTGGGTTTATTTACACTAGAAATAATGTCTTTCCTTACGAGAGAGAGAGAGAGAGAGAGAGAGAGAGAGAGAGAGAGAGAGAGAGAGAGAGAGAGAGAGAGAGAGAGAGAGAGAGAGAGAGATGCTTTACACCTATTAAAATCTTTAACATCACTTATGCTGCAAACAATTATTTAGCCATAGCACTCAGCCAAAAATTTGATAGCAGAGCAGGAATTTAACAATTAAATTAGTACCTTTATAGAAATTGGTGCAAGCATTACAGTTAGATAGGTCATGCTTAATACAATGTTTGGTTTTTGCATGCAGCATAGTTTCATGAATACTAGACTTATAAAAGTGAAAGATGCATTGCTAATGATGAAAAGATACATATATTAAATTGCTACCAGCTACTGAAATGAACAAATTGAACTAGACATTACTCGCATTGACTTTCATCGTGGTCATAGAGTTCAAGTAAGGTTTCCATATACAGAGGAACTGCTTTTCTTTTTTTTGAGAATGGCAATTATTGGGAGCCTATATTTCTCCAGCCCTTTCAAAACTGCTACTCTTGGGTCTGGCTCATCTGCTTGTGGTTCTAATCTCAGGAACTCCTTGATTATCTGTAAAGATATAAGCATCAAATAATTATAAGTGAAGGTTACAGAAATGAGCATCTGCAATAACTGTACTTAGTTATGAGTGCTTATCTCCCATCACTGAGGCCTTTGAGCCTGAGAGGGAGAATGGAAGTACTGGTAGTTAAATATCAATTACCTACTATAAAATATAAATAGCTATATATATTATAGCCCTACAAATAAAGTTGACAATTAGTAACAATATGTAGCAAAATCCATAAAGTGTACATATATACACACTTACGCCATCAAAAGTCTGAATCCACGGGTACAAGTTCAGGATTTCTGCTACAAGAATGTTCCCATTGATTATTTTTTTGCATCTCTCAGAGAGTGTCAACTGCATGAGGCATTCAGCCTGAGGAAAATCATTAAAGTAAAATTAGTTTTCATAAGTTGACTGTCCCGCCAGCCTCTCTCTCTCCTTCATATATATATATATATATATATATATATATATATATATATATATATATATATATATATATATATATATATATATATATATATGAGGCGCGCGGTGCAACAATGACGTAACCGTGAAATTTTCCATTTCTCGGTTACGTCGTTGTTGCACCGCGCGCCTCATATAATATATATATATATATATATATATATATATATATATATATATATATATATATATATATATATATATATATATATATACGAGCATCATTTTTCAGTGGCTATCCACCAGTACCATTGAAATTGCTTACATAAGAGCAGGTATTTTTAAACAACACCAGTAAAGAAGTCTCTGAAATATAAAAGAGATAAATCAAGCGTACAAATATCACATACCTTATCTAACTCAGGATCTTTCTTCATCCAATGTAGAGCAAGCCACTGTCTATGTCTCTCTAATGACTCATCATCTTATGAATGGGGCCTTGGTGGAAGGTAAGCCTTTACTCCATACATCAGTGGACACGTAGTCTCTTTTGGCGCTATGCAAGGGATCTTCTTTTTACTCGACGTCACCTCAGTCACTGAGGAATCCTGCCTCTTTCTTGAATTCTGAAACTTGCGCTGGATGCGCAATTTCCATTGCAGCTGCAATTCATGCTCCTCGAGATCACTGTTTCTCAGGATGGCAGGAAATGATGTCAAAACAGCATTTGCCATATTCATATACTGTTCTGATGTTGGATAGCTGAAATATGATAATGATAATAATAATAACAATAATAATAATAATAATAATAATAATAATAATAATAATAATAACATATTATTAATAATAATGTCACAATACCTTGATATGTAATAATGATGATAACAATAATAATGATAATATCAATCTAGCTAACTATATAGATGGCTTAACTCCTTTTATTATATTATTATTATTATTATTATTATTATTATTATTATTATTATTATTATTATTATTATTATTGTTCTTCTTCTTAACAATCACCTAATTGTGCTTTTGTCCCAGTGAAATTGGCAGATAGTGGGTACACTATCTAAATAGTACGCTCAAAGGTGGTTTCACACCTATCAGTGCCGTATTAGTATCGTGTAGTGTCAGTGATATCCATGTCGCTTTCGTGACGTCTATGCACACATATCCTTTCAGACGTGGAGTTGGCTATGATTGTCATAATTCTTGATGAAGAGCAAGATGCTTGCTTAACAAAAAATAAAGAAAAGAAAAGTGGGTACATGAAACGTGGAAGAAAAAGAGAAACTGAAGGAGATTTTGCTACTCTGTATGAGGAATTAATTAATGGTGAAACAAAAATTTTCCAATACTTAAGAATGTCCAAAAACTGTTTGATGACATTGCTCAGTGATGTGTGGTGTGGTGTGGTATGGTGTGGTGTGTTATGATGTGGTGTGGTGTGATGTGGTGTGTTGTGGTAAGTATAATGTACAATGTGATTAATTACATCAATTAAAAAGAGTATTTATCACCATTTCAATTTCTTCTATTTTATTTCAAACACTTGTCCGACATCCGTGAAAATTTTTAAAATACCAGTGACGACGATATTCTATTTCACGGAACGGAGACGTAACAATCACTTCAGTCAAAACACGGTACTTCGCTGGACGTGTGTAAATGCTTCCACTGAATTCCAAAATGATGAATTTTTTTTTACTGACACTGAAGCACTGAACAGCACGGAATGAATATGGCACTGATGTGTGTGAAGCGACCTTAACCCGTATCCATATTCCCGAAGTCTGGTAATGTTTCGGCCCATTTACTCTTGTAGCGGTTAGGTTAGGTTAGATTAAGTTACGTATTGGTAATTTTGTGCGAGAATCTCAATGAGACTATTTTAGGGAGAATCCTACGGTTAGTTTTGGAGCTACAGCCTAGTGTCCATACAGCCTGGCGGACGACTCCTTCCAGACTTCAGGAATATGCATTCTGGCCCTTCACAAGAACTGACATCAGATCCCGGTATGAACACAGGCGGTGCATCCCATGTTCTTTTGTCTTTCTTCTCATTGCCTTCCCATTATATATATATATATATATATATATATATATATATATATATATATATATATATATATATATATATATATATATATATATATATATATATATATATATAACACTCAACATCCCTACATGCAACAAAACTTACCAAACACACTCAAAATACACTCAAAACATCCAAAACACAACCAAAACACATCACAACACCCCAAAATACCCACTACACTCACCTAAACACAACCAAATATTGAATATTCACTCAAAACACCCCGTAACATCTAAAAACATACAAATAACCCACCCTAACCACGCTAAATTTATCCAAAACACACTCAAAGCACCCCAATATACCTAAAACTCATCCAAACAAACTCAAAAGATTTAAAACACCCAAAATACACTACAACACCCCAAAACTCATCAAAACATCCAAAACACACTTAAAGCACCACTCAACACCACAAACACGCCACAAACACACCCTTAAAGACCCAAAACTACTTGCACACAATCAAATACACCTCAAAAGACCCGACACACACATCCAAACTCACCGAAACACTTAAAACAGAAAATAAACCCAAAACAAACTCACTACACCTCAATATACCCCCAAACACACCCATAACACACAAAAACATCCCACAATATACTCAAAATACCCCACACGACTCAAACCACTTACAATATAACTAAAAACATCCTAAACCACATTTAAAACACCCAAAATTCACCCAAAACACAATGATAACAGCAAATATACACCCAAAACACACCTAAACACCACCAAAACACACTCTAAACACCCCACAACATTCCTACATACATCCTAAACACCTAAAACACCCAAAACACACCAATTATTACAGAGAACTGCAGCGCAGCAAGGGAAACTAAGCTAAATATTGTTTACCTGTTTTGCCTCCTCCTCCATTTCTTTTTATTTCTTCCTTCTCCTCTTTCATTTCTCTTATTTTCTTCCTTCTACTACAACTATCTACACGCCTGACTTTAGAAACAGCTGGAAATACTTGGAAAACACTGGAAATTACGGTAAATATTGAGGAGACACTGGAGCAGACCGAGTCCGGAATCCTTGATGACGTCACAGGCGAGGTGCCGGCGCCCCGCTGCCATACGTACGTAAGGTATTTCATTTTGAAATTGACCCATAGAAAAAATGAAGCTAGGCTCGAATGCATTATATATTCTGACTTGACAATTACTTTAATTAATATTCACAATATCAAAACACCTCCAGTCTCAGTAGTTATAAAGAAATATTATGTGAAATATGGAAAAAGTGTTGGAAATTTTGACACCATTAAAAACACTGAAAAGTCCACCTATTCCACTTTACACTGGTAAAAAAAACATTTTAAAAAATCTGAACTATTTTTTAAAATAATGCACACTTAGTTACAAGCTACAATAAAAAAATAAAGAAGCTAAAAAATGACAAAATCACCACTTTCAACGGGACAATAAGCCTATTCAAATTCCACATACTTAACTCAACAGGAACGTAACATACTTTAAAAATCATAAACGATTTTTTGAAGCAATAAAATCTTCATTAAAGCCTCAAATAAAAAAGCCAAAAACCAGGCTGGGTAAATTTCACCGTACAAACTGCCCTTTATTTACATAAAAAACAACACCAAATTCGGCACATTTACTTAACTGAAGCAAGAAAAACACTTCAAAAGCAACGAAATATTTTTAAAAACCATAAAATCTTACTATACAAGCCAAATAAATTAATTCTGAAAAATTTAAAAAAATATTGGAACCAACAAGCCGGAACAGGTGCCAGTCCATCATGGCGGCCCTCGGGGGCGACCTCAGGGGGGGAGCCGGCGGCCATGTTGCCTTATTTATTCCTATATAACACCAAAACCAGGCAATGACGGATATATCTGACCAGCGGATATGAAGGCTAGACATGTGGATCCATCTTGTGATATGTTAGGCTTACAATAAGTGAGAGACGAGGCAAATAATGGATAATAACACAGCTGACGGCTTGTTTACATATTGGCGAACATTAAATATTTGAATAAATTTCCAACTCTTTCCAGACTCAGACGTAAACAAAACCTAAATATAAATAATTAACCCCTAAAAAAAACTAAATAACGAATAATGAATCCTAAATAAACGAATACAAGACACTACAGGGAGGATTAGGGTGTTGTGAAGGCAGTAAGGCTGACTGAGGAGAGACTGGCCCCGCTGGACTCACCTTACGTACTCGTGCCTCTCTGGTGATGCTTGACGGTGCTTGGTGCAGGAAGAAGGTGTCGGGAAGACGGAAACACTGGTTAATAGAGCGTGTAGGGCAAGATTGACCAGTGCTGACCAAAACACTGCAGCCAGCCAGCCGCTCGCCGTGGTAACTCCCCAGCGCCACCTGTCACTGATCCAACACCCACCCACCCACACACACACACACACACACACACACACAAAAGTTGACATGCTATCAAATAATATGTCAAATAATATAAATATCCTCACTTCCTGACTCTCCTTTCCCCACTCCACTCCCGATAAGTGATTATGAACGCAATCTTCACTCAGTGCGGCACCGTGTCACCGCAGCAAACACGAACCAGGGCAGAATAGGCTCAACTGAAATGCTCCTACTCTCTCTCTCTCTCTCTCTCTCTCTCTCTCCTCACGACTGTTTTTTCAAAGCTATAAAGATGATTATCAGGGTTTTCAATGGTGTTTCTCCTGTTATTAATGTAGAAATGTTGTTAATCTGTCACTAAAACCGTAAAAAATACCCTTGAAGACCTGTGCAACTACTGACAGAGAGAGAGAGAGAGAGAGAGAGAGAGAGAGAGAGAGAGAGAGAGAGAGAGAGAGAGAGAGAGAGAGAGAGATAACTAGCAATAACACTCACACACACATACACACACCAGTGCATTTATAAACCTTCAAATTTCCCGCACTTTTTCAATGCCTAGGAAGGAGGGAGCGCGAGAGGACATCGCGGACATCGTAGCATGTAGGCCATGATCGAGAGCGATGAAGCATTCCTTCCACCTCAGCATGTGGTTATACAGCTACGGCCGCACGCCCTTCAATTACCGCGTGAATTTTTCCGCCCACTAAGCACCGCATAGCAGTCAAACAAGCTAAAACTGCGATCATGACCGTTTGCGTAAAGGATCCAATCATATTCAATGTATACTTTTGAATTATCTACCACTAAAGACATGTTATATGTGCATGGCTTTATGTCTCTTGTACAAGAGAGAGAGAGAGAGAGAGAGAGAGAGAGAGAGAGAGAGAGAGAGAGAGAGAGAGAGAGAGAGAGAGAGAGAGAGAGTGTGTGTGTGTGTGTTTAGGCACACGTCACTTAATTACCGAAAAATCAAAGCACTTCCATTCATTTTCCTCATTTCAGAAAAATAATTTGAGTAACAAATTAAGAAAATGATTAACAAATTAAGAAATGCATAAACAAGTATACCAATGGATAGAAAATTACATCCACAAGCAATTAAATTCATTATTAAAGAGTAACTGAAAGACAATATAAAAATTCTCTCTCTCTCTCTCTCTCTCTCTCTCTCTCTCTCTCTCTCTCTCTCTCTCTCTCTCTCTCTCTCTCTCTCACCTGAAATATGGTGGTGAGTGGACGCTCCCTCTCACCTGCCCTCTAACTCAGCCTCGCGTCGTTTGCCTGTCCAATAGTTGGATCAAGAGTGCTCTCTTGCTGCCAATTCTGGTGCTGCTGGCGGAGACACAGCACCACAGAGCATCTGGTCCAGGTCCACTTTCGGTTTTGGAGAAAGACTTGGCGATGAGTGAGAAAGACGACCAAGTTTACGACCATTGGCCCGGCCTGTCTCACTCAGCCGGAAGAAGGCCATCACCTACCTTTGAGACCCACAGTCGGTCCCCGTCACCACGGCCTGCAACTGGCTGTGTTCCTAAGACCACACATCTATGATGCCCTCAACTGCAGTGGAGGATCTCGGTCAATGATTTCCCAAAGTCTCCCGTCTGAGAAAAGATAATGATCCTCAATGCAACATCTACACCACATACCCTCCTCACATGACGACCCTTGCGGACTGCGTCCTCCCTCCCAACGTACCTCGCAATTCTCACATGAGACTGCTGATGTCAAGTTGCGTTGGCTGGAAGAGGTGAATCGTGCTTTCAAACTCGAACGCAGTTTGGCCGAGGTAAAGAAGGCTGCAGTAACTTCCCGATTCGTGTACGTAGCGAGGAATCGCCCGGATTTTTTAAGTAGTGCGGAACGAGGTGACTTTCTTGCTCTTCCTCTTACCCGGCAGGATTTTCCTGACAGGCTTCGCAAATTGCCAACCTATTTTCTCCCTCGTTACCCGGTTGGCGCCGACCCTAATCTCAGCAAGGAGATGTAGGAAATCTATTCTGCTCGTCGATTCTATCAGGACGTGCAGCCTATCAGCAGGATTGTGATCACGTTGACTATATAGGGCCCAATACCATCGTCTACTGAATTCAGCTTCCTTCCTTGTCTTCCACCTTGTGGGATACGTAAACTTAAAATTTACCATCTTGTTATAAGTGCTGGGGTACTGGCCACATACCCCGCTGTTGCTCGGCTCCTGAGAAGTGTGCGTGATGTGCTGGGAGTCACGAATCGCGCACGTACTGTCATCGCGCCCCACTACTTCCACCCACGACCACACATGACCCGACCACATGTCCACCGCCGCCACCTCCTGACGTTAACGCGCACTGGAAGTATCCTTGCTGTCAGGAGCCTGGAGTAAGCGTTTGGTATGGCTGTTCACAACATAAGACCGCGTCTACATCGCCGCTCAATCAGCCACCCCCGCCACCAATTCACACACACTTGACGTCTCTACTCCTGCATCTCCCTCTCCACAGGTGCAGGCTATTCGCAACATTGTGGAAAAGCTGATGAGCCGATGTGCCTCCTCGGAATCACAACTGGATACCACTGAAGCTCGCATGTTTAGCATGGTTGTCATTCAAGCCAAGACAGAAGCCACACTTGCTACCTTGGTGGAGACGCAGCAGGCTTCCATCACTCACTCACAGAAAGGTTTGAAGCTTTTCTCACTCGCTTTGAGGATGTAAGTTAGCAGGCACCCTCCTCTCGTGGCCACCTGCGCACCGCCACTCCCTCCAAGCCCGGTTCCCGCTCTACAGTCAATCGTAACGTTAGCTGACAGGCCACGGCAGTAACACATTGTGTCATGGAATACTTGCTGCATTACATCCTTTGACAAATTTTCTTCATTACAGGTTTATGTGCACAGACATCACCCTCAAGCAGTTTTAAAATTCAAGAGACTGTTGTGGCCCCTTATGAAATCAAGCGCGCCCCCCACTCTCTCAGAATACACTTCTTACGTTCATCTGGTACGAAATGGCCTTGTCACTTACGATCACCCCTTACAGAACAAAATTCAACGCAACTCCACTGATGCAGAGACGACCTTCCTGTTGCTTGAGGTGGCAGCGGTATACGGTGTTCACACAAAACCAAAGTTAGTCGTGCTACCTTTTCTTAGTAAAACCCATGGGGTCTAGAACGAGTGGCAGCATTAGTCACAGTGACTAACATAATGTTAGTCAATTTGTGACTAACTGAGCACTCAACCTGAGTATGGTCTTACTCAAATATATCTGACTAATGCCTTCGTACTGTTCACTGCTTCTACTAACCACATTAGTAAAGTGGATCATAGGTTAGTCAATTAAATGACTAATTAGTTAGTCTTTCTTAGGCAGATGATGAATCATTAGTACCTTTAATACTAGCAGCTAGCTACTGCTGTCTCAAGGTTAGGGAAAGAATAGGTAATAAATTCAATATATTCATATACAATTAAATGTTCCCTCCATTTCATTGCATTAAAAAAAAATAAATAAAAAAATAAACACTATAATTTTTATCATCTATAGTATAATATGCTTTTCACTTGAACATTTAACAGAAAGCTCCCCTCAAAACTGTAATGATATATAAAACAGATGTAAAAAATAAACTCCATTAGTAACACTTCATCCTAGCATGAGAAAAAAAAAAAAGCAACACAAAAACAACCTGTTTTGACAAGCCATTAAGTAAATAATACACATTTGTGAGTATTAATCACTAAAACTTGCAATGTAGAAAAGAAAGTAAGCATCTCTTAAGATATGAATATTAAATCTTCCTCCCATTCATAAACTAAAGGAAAAAATATGTAAGTAAAGTTAACATAAATTAAATGTAAGGAGTTACAGACTCTGTAAAGAATAATTAATTAGTCCACTGCTAATCATTATATCACAGTACTTTTAAGAAACTTAGGGAAACAACCAGTGCAAAAATAGACATTTAACCTTATTTGTACAAGCTTTTAACCCAGATCATATCCATATGTCACCATTAATCCTTTAAAGCCACACAAAAAAAGAAAATGAGTATTTCTATGGGATATACTAACTAAACAAATCTACAGAAATGCTCAGAACAGTAATAAAGAAGCTTCACGTATCACTTGCAATAACATAGAGAAATAAAAAAAAAAGGTAAAAAATGCATAAAAAATCAAATAAAAATATATGCATCATATGGTACATGAAGAATACTTCCCAATTTGGAGAGAGAGAGAGAGAGAGAGAGAGAGAGAGAGAGAGAGAGAGAGAGAGAGAGAGAGAGAGAGAGAGAGAGAGAGAGAGAGAGAGAGTATGTCTACTCTCCATTATATATATATATATATATATATATATATATATATATATATATATATATATATATATATATATATATATATATATATATATATATAAAACATAAGATAACAATTCAGTAAGATTTCATGAATACTGGGTTGGGGGGAAGGGGAAGTACAGGTATTTCCTTTTCCTTTTAGAAAACTTATTAACATAATGTTATGTATTTATTTCACTGATTAATCTTTAACTAGTAATTGACTAGTGTGTGTGTGTGTGTGAGAGAGAGAGAGAGAGAGAGAGAGAGAGAGAGAGAGAGAGAGAGAGAGAGAGAGAGAGAGAGAGAGAGAGAGAGAGAGAGAGAGAGGGGCATTATGTGTGGAGTTGAATATATTTGGAAGCAGATTTATGCATTTTTGTAGCTCAATTCTGTCTTTACTTCATTGAGTTTTACAAGTAGAGATCTTGTTTTTGAAGTGTTACCTTTGTCATACTTGATACCTAAGAGATGGGATGTTGTGAAACGGAGGAAATGTTCACAATTTTTTTGGGTGTTCAATATTAAACACAAAGCCCTGCTACCAATGAGACTACAGCCATAGAAATACATGTTGGTTCAGCTACAAGTGCACCATCAAATACACACTAGACTGCCCTGTTCTTAGTTCTTCTTCTGTTACCTTAAAGAAGAAATAATAGTGTAAACATTAATAACATTTTGACATTAAAATAAAATTTATATGTAGATGTATATCTTAAGGTGATAATATATTCAGAAATTTCAATATATACACACCACTCTAAAATCAAAGGTACTGAAATTTAACCTTAGTAAAAATGGAGTCTTTCCTTTCTCCAAGCAGGTGAAGTAACCCCAATATAACTAAGCAAGCATCTGGTGCAAATAAATAAATATATAAATAAATATGATAATAAGTAAATCAAATAAACAAAAGAAAATTAACTGTGTAAGGAAAAAGTGAAGATATGGTCACATCCAATAGGACAGTCCACTAATTTGAGTACCAATCTTTTAAAAGTCTCCTGTAATTATTGCTTTATCACATAAGAATTAACAAAAATAAAGCTCCTCGATGGTTCTACTAATTATATGAATGACAAGCATTTTGATTGAATGCTCAGAACGACCAGTATACTAATGATTTTTGTCCTTTGTGTCACAGCAGCAAATCTTTTGTACGAGTATGCGGTTATGTTTTTTACTTGAGACACTATTTGGGTAATATCATAATGCAATAATGCTTTGTCTAGCAAGTCCTCGTAAGAATATGATGAGTACTGATCGAAAAAAAAAAAAGAAAAAGAAAGAAAACCCCAGCTGAACCTACATGCCCCGACATAACGCACTGATGTTCCGAACTCCCGATTCTTCTCATCATATCAACCAAAACAGTGTGAGAAGTCCTGAACTTCATCACAACCATGGAAGAAACCTTTATCAGACTGTTTGCACTTGCGCTAGTGCCGGCAAAGGTGACTCCAAGAATTCTATCTCCACACGAATTAGTGACCTGTCTTATTGGACTGCAAGGGAAGAGGATGCAGCTAACATTTCTAAAAAGATTGATAATATTTACATTTTAAATTTCAAATTGGACAGCCTATTGGGTTTATTTACACTAGAAATAATGTCTTTCCTTACGAGAGAGAGAGAGAGAGAGAGAGAGAGAGAGAGAGAGAGAGAGAGAGAGAGAGAGAGAGAGAGATGCTTTACACCTATTAAAATCTTTAACATCACTTATGCTGCAAACAATTATTTAGCCATAGCACTCAGCCAAAAATTTGATAGCAGAGCAGGAATTTAACAATTAAATTAGTACCTTTATAGAAATTGGTGCAAGCATTACAGTTAGATAGGTCATGCTTAATACAATGTTTGGTTTTTGCATGCAGCATAGTTTCATGAATACTAGACTTATGAAAGTGAAAGATGCATTGCTAATGATGAAAAGATACATATATTAAATTGCTACCAGCTACTGAAATGAACAAATTGAACTAGACATTACTCGCATTGACTTTCATCGTGGTCATAGAGTTCAAGTAAGGTTTCCATATACAGAGGAACTGCTTTTCTTTTTTTGAGAATGGCAATTATTGGGAGCCTATATTTCTCCAGCCCTTTCAAAACTGCTACTCTTGGGTCTGGTTCATCTGCTTGTGGTTCTAATCTCAGGAACTCCTTGATTATCTGTAAAGATATAAGCATCAAATAATTATAAGTGAAGGTTACAGAAATGAGCATCTGCAATAACTGTACTTAGTTATGAGTGCTTATCTCCCGTCACTGAGGCCTTTGAGCCTGAGAGGGAGAATGGAAGTACTGGTAGTTAAATATCAATTACCTACTATAAAATATAAATAGCTATATATATTATAGCCCTACAAATAAAGTTGACAATTAGTAACAATATGTAGCAAAATCCATAAAGTGTACATATATACACACTTACGCCATCAAAAGTCTGAATCCACGGGTACAAGTTCAGGATTTCTGCTACAAGAATGTTCCCATTGATTATTTTTTTGCATCTCTCAGAGAGTGTCAACTGCATGAGGCATTCAGCCTGAGGAAAATCATTAAAGTAAAATTAGTTTTCATAAGTTGACTGTCCCGCCAGCCTCTCTCTCTCCTTCATATATATATATATATATATATATATATATATATATATATATATATATATATATATATATATATATATATATATATATGCAACAACGACGTAACCGTGAAATTTTCCATTTCTCGGTTACGTCGTTGTTGCACCGCGCGCCTCATATAATATATATATATATATATATATATATATATATATATATATATATATATATATATATATATACGAGCATCATTTTTCAGTGGCTATCCACCAGTACCATTGAAATTGCTTACATAAGAGCAGGTATTTTTAAACAACACCAGTAAAGAAGTCTCTGAAATATAAAAGAGATAAATCAAGCGTACAAATATCACATACCTTATCTAACTCAGGATCTTTCTTCATCCAATGTAGAGCAAGCCACTGTCTATGTCTCTCTAATGACTCATCATCTTATGAATGGGGCCTTGGTGGAAGGTAAGCCTTTACTCCATACATCAGTGGACACGTAGTCTCTTTTGGCGCTATGCAAGGGATCTTCTTTTTACTCGACGTCACCTCAGTCACTGAGGAATCCTGCCTCTTTCTTGAATTCTGAAACTTGCGCTGGATGCGCAATTTCCATTGCAGCTGCAATTCATGCTCCTCGAGATCACTGTTTCTCAGGATGGCAGGAAATGATGTCAAAACAGCATTTGCCATATTCATATACTGTTCTGATGTTGGATAGCTGAAATATGATAATGATAATAATAATAATAATAATAATAATAATAATAATAATAATAATAATAATAATAATAACATATTATTAATAATAATGTCACAATACCTTGATATGTAATAATGATGATAACAATAATAATGATAATATCAATCTAGCTAACTATATAGATGGCTTAACTCCTTTTATTATATTATTATTATTATTATTATTATTATTATTATTATTATTATTATTATTGTTGTTCTTCTTCTTAACAATCACCTAATTGTGCTTTTGTCCCAGTGAAATTGGCAGATAGTGGGTACACTATCCAAAATGATGAATTTTTTTTTACTGACACTGAAGCACTGAACAGCACGGAATGAATATGGCACTGATGTGTGTGAAGCGACCTTAACCCGTATCCATATTCCCGAAGTCTGGTAATGTTTCGGCCCATTTACTCTTGTAGCGGTTAGGTTAGGTTAGATTAAGTTACGTATTGGTAATTTTGTGCGAGAATCTCAATGAGACTATTTTAGGGAGAATCCTACAGTTAGTTTTGGAGCTACAGCCTAGTGTCCATACAGCCTGGCGGACGACTCCTTCCAGACTTCAGGAATATGCATTCTGGCCCTTCACAAGAACTGACATCAGATCCCGGTATGAACACAGGCGGTGCATCCCATGTTCTTTTGTGTTTCTTCTCATTGCCTTCCCATTATATATATATATATATATATATATATATATATATATATATATATATATATATATATATATATATATATATATATATATATATATATATATATATATATATATATATATATATATATATATATATATATATATATATATATATATATATATATATATATATAACACTCAACATCCCTACATGCAACAAAACTTACCAAAACACACTCAAAATACACTCAAAACATCCAAAACACAACCAAAACACATCACAACACCCCAAAATACCCACTACACTCACCTAAACACAACCAAATATTGAATATTCACTCAAAACACCCCGTAACATCTAAAAACATCCAAATAACCCACCCTAACCACGCTAAATTTATCCAAAACACACTCAAAGCACCCCAATATACCTAAAACTCATCCAAACAAACTCAAAAGATTTAAAACACCCAAAATACACTACAACACCCCAAAACTCATCAAAACATCCAAAACACACTTAAAGCACCACTCAACACCACAAACACGCCACAAACACACCCTTAAAGACCCAAAACTACTTGCACGCAATCAAATACACCTCAAAAGACCCGACACACACATCCAAACTCACCGAAACACTTAAAACAGAAAATAAACCCAAAACAAACTCACTACACCTCAATATACCCCCAAACACACCCATAACACACAAAAACATCCACAATATACTCAAAATACCCCACACGACTCAAACCACTTACAATATAACTAAAAACATCCTAAACCACATTTAAAACACCCAAAATTCACCCAAAACACAATGATAACAGCAAATATACACCCAAAACACACCTAAACACCACCAAAACACACTCTAAACACCCCACAACATTCCTACATACATCCTAAACACCTAAAACACCCAAAACACACCAATTATTACAGAGAACTGCAGCGCAGCAAGGGAAACTAAGCTAAATATTGTTTACCTGTTTTGCCTCCTCCTCCATTTCTTTTTATTTCTTCCTTCTCCTCTTTCATTTCTCTTATTTTCTTCCTTCTACTACAACTATCTACACGCCTGACTTTAGAAACAGCTGGAAATACTTGGAAAACACTGGAAATTACGGTAAATATTGAGGAGACACTGGAGCAGACCGAGTCCGGAATCCTTGATGACGTCACAGGCGAGGTGCCGGCGCCCCGCTGCCATACGTACGTAAGGTATTTCATTTTGAAATTGACCCATAGAAAAAATGAAGCTAGGCTCGAATGCATTATATATTCTGACTTGACAATTACTTTAATTAATATTCACAATATCAAAACACCTCCAGTCTCAGTAGTTATAAAGAAATATTATGTGAAATATGGAAAAAGTGTTGGAAATTTTGACACCATTAAAAACACTGAAAAGTCCACCTATTCCACTTTACACTGGTAAAAAAACATTTTAAAAAATCTGAACTATTTTTTAAAATAATGCACACTTAGTTACAAGCTACAATAAAAAAATAAAGAAGCTAAAAAATGACAAAATCACCACTTTCAACGGGACAATAAGCCTATTCAAATTCCACATACTTAACTCAACAGGAACGTAACATACTTTAAAAATCATAAACGATTTTTTGAAGCAATAAAATCTTCATTAAAGCCTCAAATAAAAAAGCCAAAAACCAGGCTGGGTAAATTTCACCGTACAAACTGCCCCTTATTTACATAAAAAACAACACCAAATTCGGCACATTTACTTAACTGAAGCAAGAAAAACACTTCAAAAGCAACGAAATATTTTTAAAAAAACCATAAAATCTTACTATACAAGCCAAATAAATTAATTCTGAAAAATTTAAAAAAATATTGGAACCAACAAGCCGGAACAGGTGCCAGTCCATCATGGCGGCCCTCGGGGGCGACCTCAGGGGGGAGCCGGCGGCCATGTTGCCTTATTTATTCCTATATAACACCAAAACCAGGCAATGACGGATATATCTGACCAGCGGATATGAAGGCTAGACATGTGGATCCATCTTGTGATATGTTAGGCTTACAATAAGTGAGAGACGAGGCAAATAATGGATAATAACACAGCTGACGGCTTGTTTACATATTGGCGAACATTAAATATTTGAATAAATTTCCAACTCTTTCCAGACTCAGACGTAAACAAAACCTAAATATAAATAATTAACCCCTAAAAAAACTAAATAACGAATAATGAATCCTAAATAAACGAATACAAGACACTACAGGGAGGATTAGGGTGTTGTGAAGGCAGTAAGGCTGACTGAGGAGAGACTGGCCCCGCTGGACTCACCTTACGTACTCGTGCCTCTCTGGTGATGCTTGACGGTGCTTGGTGCAGGAAGAAGGTGTCGGGAAGACGGAAACACTGGTTAATAGAGCGTGTAGGGCAAGATTGACCAGTGCTGACCAAAACACTGCAGCCAGCCAGCCGCTCGCCGTGGTAACTCCCCAGCGCCACCTGTCACTGATCCAACACCCACCCACCCACACACACACACACACACACACACACACAAAAGTTGACATGCTATCAAATAATATGTCAAATAATATAAATATCCTCACTTCCTGACTCTCCTTTCCCCACTCCACCCCCGATAAGTGATTATGAACGCAATCTTCACTCAGTGCGGCACCGTGTCACCGCAGCAAACACGAACCAGGGCAGAATAGGCTCAACTGAAATGCTCCTACTCTCTCTCTCTCTCTCTCTCTCTCTCTCTCTCTCTCTCTCTCTCTCTCCTCACGACTGTTTTTCAAAGCTATAAAGATGATTATCAGGGTTTTCAATGGTGTTTCTCCTGTTATTAATGTAGAAATGTTGTTAATCTGTCACTAAAACCGTAAAAATACCCTTGAAGACCTGTGCAACTACTGACAGAGAGAGAGAGAGAGAGAGAGAGAGAGAGAGAGAGAGAGAGAGAGAGAGAGAGAGAGAGAGAGAGAGATAACTAGCAATAACACTCACACACACATACACACACCAGTGCATTTATAAACCTTCAAATTTCCCGCACTTTTTCAATGCCTAGGAAGGAGGGAGCGCGAGAGGACATCGCGGACATCGTAGCATGTAGGCCATGATCGAGAGCGATGAAGCATTCCTTCCACCTCAGCATGTGGTTATACAGCTACGGCCGCACGCCCTTCAATTACCGCGTGAATTTTTCCGCCCACTAAGCACCGCATAGCAGTCAAACAAGCTAAAACTGCGATCATGACCGTTTGCGTAAAGGATCCAATCATATTCAATGTATACTTTTGAATTATCTACCACTAAAGACATGTTATATGTGCATGGCTTTATGTCTCTTGTACAAGAGAGAGAGAGAGAGAGAGAGAGAGAGAGAGAGAGAGAGAGAGAGAGAGAGAGAGAGAGAGAGAGAGAGAGAGAGAGAGAGAGTGTGTGTGTGTGTTTAGGCACACGTCACTTAATTACCGAAAAATCAAAGCACTTCCATTCATTTACCTCATTTCAGAAAAATAATTTGAGTAACAAATTAAGAAAATGATTAACAAATTAAGAAATGCATAAACAAGTATACCAATGGATAGAAAATTACATCCACAAGCAATCAAATTCATTATTAAAGAGTAACTGAAAGACAATATAAAAATTCTCTCTCTCTCTCTCTCTCTCTCTCTCTCTCTCTCTCTCTCTCTCTCTCTCTCTCTCTCTCTCTCTCTCTCACCTGAAATATGGTGGTGAGTGGACGCTCCCTCTCACCTGCCCTCTAACTCAGCTTCGCGTCGTTTGCCTGTCCAATAGTTGGATCAAGAGTGCTCTCTTGCTGCCAATTCTGGTGCTGCTGGCGGAGACACAGCACCACAGAGCATCTGGTCCAGGTCCACTTTCGGTTTTGGAGAAAGACTTGGCGATGAGTGAGAAAGACGACCAAGTTTACGACCATTGGCCCGGCCTGTCTCACTCAGCCGGAAGAAGGCCATCACCTACCTTTGAGACCCACAGTCGGTCCCCGTCACCACGGCCTGCAACTGGCTGTGTTCCTAAGACCACACATCTATGATGCCCTCAACTGCAGTGGAGGATCTCGGTCAATGATTTCCCAAAGTCTCCCGTCTGAGAAAAGATAATGATCCTCAATGCAACATCTACACCACATACCCTCCTCACATGACGACCCTTGCGGACTGCGTCCTCCCTCCCAACGTACCTCGCAATTCTCACATGAGACTGCTGATGTCAAGTTGCGTTGGCTGGAAGAGGTGAATCGTGCTTTCAAACTCGAACGCAGTTTGGCCGAGGTAAAGAAGGCTGCAGTAACTTCCCGATTCGTGTACGTAGCGGGGAATCGCCCGGATTTTTTAAGTAGTGCGGAACGAGGTGACTTTCTTGCTCTTCCTCTTACCCGGCAGGATTTTCCTGACAGGCTTCGCAAATTGCCAACCTATTTTCTCCCTCGTTACCCGGTTGGCGCCGACCCTAATCTCAGCAAGGAGATGTAGGAAATCTATTTTGCTCGTCGATTCTATCAGGACGTGCAGCCTATCAGCAGGATTGTGATCACGTTGACTATATAGGGCCCAATACCATCGTCTACTGAATTCAGCTTCCTTCCTTGTCTTCCACCTTGTGGGATACGTAAACTTAAAATTTACCATCTTGTTATAAGTGCTGGGGTACTGGCCACATACCCCGCTGTTGCTCGGCTCCTGAGAAGTGTGCGTGATGTGCTGGGAGTCACGAATCGCGCACGTACTGTCATCGCGCCCCACTACTTCCACCCACGACCACACATGACCCGACCACATGTCCACCGCCGCCACCTCCTGACGTTAACGCGCACTGGAAGTATCCTTGCTGTCAGGAGCCTGGAGTAAGCGTTTGGTATGGCTGTTCACAACATAAGACCGCGTCTACATCGCCGCTCAATCAGCCACCCCCGCCACCAATTCACACACACTTGACGTCTCTACTCCTGCATCTCCCTCTCCACAGGTGCAGGCTATTCGCAACATTGTGGAAAAGCTGATGAGCCGATGTGCCTCCTCGGAATCACAACTGGATACCACTGAAGCTCGCATGTTTAGCATGGTTGTCATTCAAGCCAAGACAGAAGCCACACTTGCTACCTTGGTGGAGACGCAGCAGGCTTCCATCACTCACTCACAGAAAGGTTTGAAGCTTTTCTCACTCGCTTTGAGGATGTAAGTTAGCAGGCACCCTCCTCTCGTGGCCACCTGCGCACCGCCACTCCCTCCAAGCCCGGTTCCCGCTCTACAGTCAATCGTAACGTTAGCTGACAGGCCACGGCAGTAACACATTGTGTCATGGAATACTTGCTGCATTACATCCTTTGACAAATTTTCTTCATTACAGGTTTATGTGCACAGACATCACCCTCAAGCAGTTTTAAAATTCAAGAGACTGTTGTGGCCCCTTATGAAATCAAGCGCGCCCCCACTCTCTCAGAATACACTTCTTACGTTCATCTGGTACGAAATGGCCTTGTCACTTACGATCACCCCTTACAGAACAAAATTCAACGCAACTCCACTGATGCAGAGACGACCTTCCTGTTGCTTGAGGTGGCAGCGGTATACGGTGTTCACACAAAACCAAAGTTAGTCGTGCTACCTTTTCTTAGTAAAACCCATGGGGTCTAGAACGAGTGGCAGCATTAGTCACAGTGACTAACATAATGTTAGTCAATTTGTGACTAACTGAGCACTCAACCTGAGTATGGTCTTACTCAAATATATCTGACTAATGCCTTCGTACTGTTCACTGCTTCTACTAACCACATTAGTAAAGTGGATCATAGGTTAGTCAATTAAATGACTAATTAGTTAGTCTTTCTTAGGCAGATGATGAATCATTAGTACCTTTAATACTAGCAGCTAGCTACTGCTGTCTCAAGGTTAGGGAAAGAATAGGTAATAAATTCAATATATTCATATACAATTAAATGTTCCCTCCATTTCATTGCATTAAAAAAAAATAAATAAAAAAATAAACACTATAATTTTTATCATCTATAGTATAATATGCTTTTCACTTGAACATTTAACAGAAAGCTCCCCTCAAAACTGTAATGATATATAAAACAGATGTAAAAAATAAACTCCATTAGTAACACTTCATCCTAGCATGAGAAAAAAAAAAAAGCAACACAAAAACAACCTGTTTTGACAAGCCATTAAGTAAATAATACACATTTGTGAGTATTAATCACTAAAACTTGCAATGTAGAAAAGAAAGTAAGCATCTCTTAAGATATGAATATTAAATCTTCCTCCCATTCATAAACTAAAGGAAAAAATATGTAAGTAAAGTTAACATAAATTAAATGTAAGGAGTTACAGACTCTGTAAAGAATAATTAATTAGTCCACTGCTAATCATTATATCACAGTACTTTTAAGAAACTTAGGGAAACAACCAGTGCAAAAATAGACATTTAACCTTATTTGTACAAGCTTTTAACCCAGATCATATCCATATGTCACCATTAATCCTTTAAAGCCACACAAAAAAAGAAAATGAGTATTTCTATGGGATATACTAACTAAACAAATCTACAGAAATGCTCAGAACAGTAATAAAGAAGCTTCACGTATCACTTGCAATAACATAGAGAAATAAAAAAAAAAGGTAAAAAATGCATAAAAAATCAAATAAAAATATATGCATCATATGGTACATGAAGAATACTTCCCAATTTGGAGAGAGAGAGAGAGAGAGAGAGAGAGAGAGAGAGAGAGAGAGAGAGAGAGAGAGAGAGAGAGAGAGAGAGAGAGAGAGAGAGAGAGAGAGAGAGAGAGAGAGAGAGAGAATGTCTACTCTCCATTCATTATATATATATATATATATATATATATATATATATATATATATATATATATATATATATATATATATATATATATATATATATATATATATATATATATATATATATATATATATATATATATATATATATATATATATATATATATATATATATATATATATATATATATATATATATATATATATATAAAACATAAGATAACAATTCAGTAAGATTTCATGAATACTGGGTTGGGGGGAAGGGGAAGTACAGGTATTTCCTTTTCCTTTTAGAAAACTTATTAACATAATGTTATGTATTTATTTCACTGATTAATCTTTAACTAGTAATTGACTAGTGTGTGTGTGTGTGTGTGAGAGAGAGAGAGAGAGAGAGAGAGAGAGAGAGAGAGAGAGAGAGAGAGAGAGAGAGAGAGAGAGAGAGAGAGAGAGAGAGAGGGGCATTATGTGTGGAGTTGAATATATTTGGAAGCAGATTTATGCATTTTTGTAGCTCAATTCTGTCTTTACTTCATTGAGTTTTACAAGTAGAGATCTTGTTTTTGAAGTGTTACCTTTGTCATACTTGATACCTAAGAGATGGGATGTTGTGAAACGGAGGAAATGTTCACAATTTTTTTGGGTGTTCAATATTAAACACAAAGCCCTGCTACCAATGAGACTACAGCCATAGAAATACATGTTGGTTCAGCTACAAGTGCACCATCAAATACACACTAGACTGCCCTGTTCTTAGTTCTTCTTCTGTTACCTTAAAGAAGAAATAATAGTGTAAACATTAATAACATTTTGACATTAAAATAAAATTTATATGTAGATGTATATCTTAAGGTGATAATATATTCAGAAATTTCAATATATACACACCACTCTAAAATCAAAGGTACTGAAATTTAACCTTAGTAAAAATGGAGTCTTTCCTTTCTCCAAGCAGGTGAAGTAACCCCAATATAACTAAGCAAGCATCTGGTGCAAATAAATAAATATATAAATAAATATGATAATAAGTAAATCAAATAAACAAAAGAAAATTAACTGTGTAAGGAAAAAGTGAAGATATGGTCACATCCAATAGGACAGTCCACTAATTTGAGTACCAATCTTTTAAAAGTCTCCTGTAATTATTGCTTTATCACATAAGAATTAACAAAAATAAAGCTCCTCGATGGTTCTACTAATTATATGAATGACAAGCATTTTGATTGAATGCTCAGAACGACCAGTATACTAATGATTTTTGTCCTTTGTGTCACAGCAGCAAATCTTTTGTACGAGTATGCGGTTATGTTTTTTACTTGAGACACTATTTGGGTAATATCATAATGCAATAATGCTTTGTCTAGCAAGTCCTCGTAAGAATATGATGAGTACTGATCGAAAAAAAAAAAAAAAAAAAAAAGAAAGAAAACCCCAGCTGAACCTACATGCCCCGACATAACGCACTGATGTTCCGAACTCCCGATTCTTCTCATCATATCAACCAAAACAGTGTGAGAAGTCCTGAACTTCATCACAACCATGGAAGAAACCTTTATCAGACTGTTTGCACTTGCGCTAGTGCCGGCAAAGGTGACTCCAAGAATTCTATCTCCACACGAATTAGTGACCTGTCTTATTGGACTGCAAGGGAAGAGGATGCAGCTAACATTTCTAAAAAGATTGATAATATTTACATTTTAAATTTCAAATTGGACAGCCTATTGGGTTTATTTACACTAGAAATAATGTCTTTCCTTACGAGAGAGAGAGAGAGAGAGAGA
Organism: Scylla paramamosain; assembly: GCF_035594125.1. NCBI lineage: Eukaryota > Metazoa > Arthropoda > Malacostraca > Decapoda > Portunidae > Scylla > Scylla paramamosain. The sequence goes on from NC_087159.1 coordinate 11,981,397, forward strand.
GAGAGAGAGAGAGAGAGAGAGAGAGAGAGAGAGAGAGAGAGAGAGAGAGAGAGAGAGAGAGAGAGAGAGAGAGAGAGAGAGAGAGAGATGCTTTACACCTATTAAAATCTTTAACATCACTTATGCTGCAAACAATTATTTAGCCATAGCACTCAGCCAAAAATTTGATAGCAGAGCAGGAATTTAACAATTAAATTAGTACCTTTATAGAAATTGGTGCAAGCATTACAGTTAGATAGGTCATGCTTAATACAATGTTTGGTTTTTGCATGCAGCATAGTTTCATGAATACTAGGCTTATAAAAGTGAAAGATGCATTGCTAATGATGAAAAGATACATATATTAAATTGCTACCAGCTACTGAAATGAACAAATTGAACTAGACATTACTCGCATTGACTTTCATCGTGGTCATAGAGTTCAAGTAAGGTTTCCATATACAGAGGAACTGCTTTTCTTTTTTTTGAGAATGGCAATTATTGGGAGCCTATATTTCTCCAGCCCTTTCAAAACTGCTACTCTTGGGTCTGGTTCATCTGCTTGTGGTTCTAATCTCAGGAACTCCTTGATTATCTGTAAAGATATAAGCATCAAATAATTATAAGTGAAGGTTACAGAAATGAGCATCTGCAATAACTGTACTTAGTTATGAGTGCTTATCTCCCGTCACTGAGGCCTTTGAGCCTGAGAGGGAGAATGGAAGTACTGGTAGTTAAATATCAATTACCTACTATAAAATATAAATAGCTATATATATTATAGCCCTACAAATAAAGTTGACAATTAGTAACAATATGTAGCAAAATCCATAAAGTGTACATATATACACACTTACGCCATCAAAAGTCTGAATCCACGGGTACAAGTTCAGGATTTCTGCTACAAGAATGTTCCCATTGATTATTTTTTTGCATCTCTCAGAGAGTGTCAACTGCATGAGGCATTCAGCCTGAGGAAAATCATTAAAGTAAAATTAGTTTTCATAAGTTGACTGTCCCGCCAGCCTCTCTCTCTCCTTCATATATATATATATATATATATATATATATATATATATATATATATATATATATATATATATATATATATATATATATATATATGAGGCGCGCGGTGCAACAACGACGTAACCGTGAAATTTTCCATTTCTCGGTTACGTCGTTGTTGCACCGCGCGCCTCATATAATATATATATATATATATATATATATATATATATATATATATATATATATATATATATATATATATATATATATATATATATATATATATACGAGCATCATTTTTCAGTGGCTATCCACCAGTACCATTGAAATTGCTTACATAAGAGCAGGTATTTTTAAACAACACCAGTAAAGAAGTCTCTGAAATATAAAAGAGATAAATCAAGCGTACAAATATCACATACCTTATCTAACTCAGGATCTTTCTTCATCCAATGTAGAGCAAGCCACTGTCTATGTCTCTCTAATGACTCATCATCTTATGAATGGGGCCTTGGTGGAAGGTAAGCCTTTACTCCATACATCAGTGGACACGTAGTCTCTTTTGGCGCTATGCAAGGGATCTTCTTTTTACTCGACGTCACCTCAGTCACTGAGGAATCCTGCCTCTTTCTTGAATTCTGAAACTTGCGCTGGATGCGCAATTTCCATTGCAGCTGCAATTCATGCTCCTCGAGATCACTGTTTCTCAGGATGGCAGGAAATGATGTCAAAACAGCATTTGCCATATTCATATACTGTTCTGATGTTGGATAGCTGAAATATGATAATGATAATAATAATAACAATAATAATAATAATAATAATAATAATAATAATAATAATAATAATAATAATAATAACATATTATTAATAATAATGTCACAATACCTTGATATGTAATAATGATGATAACAATAATAATGATAATATCAATCTAGCTAACTATATAGATGGCTTAACTCCTTTTATTATATTATTATTATTATTATTATTATTATTATTATTATTATTATTATTGTTCTTCTTCTTAACAATCACCTAATTGTGCTTTTGTCCCAGTGAAATTGGCAGATAGTGGGTACACTATCTAAATAGTACGCTCAAAGGTGGTTTCACACCTATCAGTGCCGTATTAGTATCGTGTAGTGTCAGTGATATCCATGTCGCTTTCGTGACGTCTATGCACACATATCCTTTCAGACGTGGAGTTGGCTATGATTGTCATAATTCTTGATGAAGAGCAAGATGCTTGCTTAACAAAAAATAAAGAAAAGAAAAGTGGGTACATGAAACGTGGAAGAAAAAGAGAAACTGAAGGAGATTTTGCTACTCTGTATGAGGAATTAATTAATGGTGAAACAAAAATTTTCCAATACTTAAGAATGTCCAAAAACTGTTTGATGACATTGCTCAGTGATGTGTGGTGTGGTGTGGTATGGTGTGGTGTGTTATGATGTGGTGTGGTGTGATGTGGTGTGTTGTGGTAAGTATAATGTACAATGTGATTAATTACATCAATTAAAAAGAGTATTTATCACCATTTCAATTTCTTCTATTTTATTTCAAACACTTGTCCGACATCCGTGAAAATTTTTAAAATACCAGTGACGACGATATTCTATTTCACGGAACGGAGACGTAACAATCACTTCAGTCAAAACACGGTACTTCGCTGGACGTGTGTAAATGCTTCCACTGAATTCCAAAATGATGAATTTTTTTTTACTGACACTGAAGCACTGAACAGCACGGAATGAATATGGCACTGATGTGTGTGAAGCGACCTTAACCCGTATCCATATTCCCGAAGTCTGGTAATGTTTCGGCCCATTTACTCTTGTAGCGGTTAGGTTAGGTTAGATTAAGTTACGTATTGGTAATTTTGTGCGAGAATCTCAATGAGACTATTTTAGGGAGAATCCTACGGTTAGTTTTGGAGCTACAGCCTAGTGTCCATACAGCCTGGCGGACGACTCCTTCCAGACTTCAGGAATATGCATTCTGGCCCTTCACAAGAACTGACATCAGATCCCGGTATGAACACAGGCGGTGCATCCCATGTTCTTTTGTCTTTCTTCTCATTGCCTTCCCATTATATATATATATATATATATATATATATATATATATATATAACACTCAACATCCCTACATGCAACAAAACTTACCAAAACACACTCAAAATACACTCAAAACATCCAAAACACAACCAAAACACATCACAACACCCCAAAATACCCACTACACTCACCTAAACACAACCAAATATTGAATATTCACTCAAAACACCCCGTAACATCTAAAAACATCCAAATAACCCACCCTAACCACGCTAAATTTATCCAAAACACACTCAAAGCACCCCAATATACCTAAAACTCATCCAAACAAACTCAAAAGATTTAAAACACCCAAAATACACTACAACACCCCAAAACTCATCAAAACATCCAAAACACACTTAAAGCACCACTCAACACCACAAACACGCCACAAACACACCCTTAAAGACCCAAAACTACTTGCACACAATCAAATACACCTCAAAAGACCCGACACACACATCCAAACTCACCGAAACACTTAAAACAGAAAATAAACCCAAAACAAACTCACTACACCTCAATATACCCCCAAACACACCCATAACACACAAAAACATCCCACAATATACTCAAAATACCCCACACGACTCAAACCACTTACAATATAACTAAAAACATCCTAAACCACATTTAAAACACCCAAAATTCACCCAAAACACAATGATAACAGCAAATATACACCCAAAACACACCTAAACACCACCAAAACACACTCTAAACACCCCACAACATTCCTACATACATCCTAAACACCTAAAACACCCAAAACACACCAATTATTACAGAGAACTGCAGCGCAGCAAGGGAAACTAAGCTAAATATTGTTTACCTGTTTTGCCTCCTCCTCCATTTCTTTTTATTTCTTCCTTCTCCTCTTTCATTTCTCTTATTTTCTTCCTTCTATTACAACTATCTACACGCCTGACTTTAGAAACAGCTAGAAATACTTCGAAAACACTGGAAATTACGGTAAATATTGAGGAGACACTGGAGCAGACCGAGTCCGGAATCCTTGATGACGTCACAGGCGAGGTGCCGGCGCCCCGCTGCCATACGTACGTAAGGTATTTCATTTTGAAATTGACCCATAGAAAAAATGAAGCTAGGCTCGAATGCATTATATATTCTGACTTGACAATTACTTTAATTAATATTCACAATATCAAAACACCTCCAGTCTCAGTAGTTATAAAGAAATATTATGTGAAATATGGAAAAAGTGTTGGAAATTTTGACACCATTAAAAACACTGAAAAGTCCACCTATTCCACTTTACACTGGTAAAAAAACATTTTAAAAAATCTGAACTATTTTTTAAAATAATGCACACTTAGTTACAAGCTACAATAAAAAAATAAAGAAGCTAAAAAATGACAAAATCACCACTTTCAACGGGACAATAAGCCTATTCAAATTCCACATACTTAACTCAACAGGAACGTAACATACTTTAAAAATCATAAACGATTTTTTGAAGCAATAAAATCTTCATTAAAGCCTCAAATAAAAAAGCCAAAAACCAGGCTGGGTAAATTTCACCGTACAAACTGCCCCTTATTTACATAAAAAACAACACCAAATTCGGCACATTTACTTAACTGAAGCAAGAAAAACACTTCAAAAGCAACGAAATATTTTTAGAAACCATAAAATCTTACTATACAAGCCAAATAAATTAATTCTGAAAAATTTAAAAAAATATTGGAACCAACAAGCCGGAACAGGTGCCAGTCCATCATGGCGGCCCTCGGGGGCGACCTCAGGGGGGGAGCCGGCGGCCATGTTGCCTTATTTATTCCTATATAACACCAAAACCAGGCAATGACGGATATATCTGACCAGCGGATATGAAGGCTAGACATGTGGATCCATCTTGTGATATGTTAGGCTTACAATAAGTGAGAGACGAGGCAAATAATGGATAATAACACAGCTGACGGCTTGTTTACATATTGGCGAACATTAAATATTTGAATAAATTTCCAACTCTTTCCAGACTCAGACGTAAACAAAACCTAAATATAAATAATTAACCCCTAAAAAAACTAAATAACGAATAATGAATCCTAAATAAACGAATACAAGACACTACAGGGAGGATTAGGGTGTTGTGAAGGCAGTAAGGCTGACTGAGGAGAGACTGGCCCCGCTGGACTCACCTTACGTACTCGTGCCTCTCTGGTGATGCTTGACGGTGCTTGGTGCAGGAAGAAGGTGTCGGGAAGACGGAAACACTGGTTAATAGAGCGTGTAGGGCAAGATTGACCAGTGCTGACCAAAACACTGCAGCCAGCCAGCCGCTCGCCGTGGTAACTCCCCAGCGCCACCTGTCACTGATCCAACACCCACCCACCCACACACACACACACACACACACACACAAAAGTTGACATGCTATCAAATAATATGTCAAATAATATAAATATCCTCACTTCCTGACTCTCCTTTCCCCACTCCACCCCCGATAAGTGATTATGAACGCAATCTTCACTCAGTGCGGCACCGTGTCACCGCAGCAAACACGAACCAGGGCAGAATAGGCTCAACTGAAATGCTCCTACTCTCTCTCTCTCTCTCTCTCTCTCTCTCCTCACGACTGTTTTTCAAAGCTATAAAGATGATTATCAGGGTTTTCAATGGTGTTTCTCCTGTTATTAATGTAGAAATGTTGTTAATCTGTCACTAAAACCGTAAAAATACCCTTGAAGACCTGTGCAACTACTGACAGAGAGAGAGAGAGAGAGAGAGAGAGAGAGAGAGAGAGAGAGAGAGAGAGAGAGAGAGAGAGAGAGAGAGAGAGAGAGAGATAACTAGCAATAACACTCACACACACATACACACACCAGTGCATTTATAAACCTTCAAATTTCCCGCACTTTTTCAATGCCTAGGAAGGAGGGAGCGCGAGAGGTAAGACGAGATATTCCACAAAGCCTAACATTTTCCCAAATATTACAGGACGGAGGGCAGATTTTCCTTTATGTTTTACTGACGTTCTACAAAAAAAAAATAAATAACTAAATTACCATCGAACAAAGAAACAAGGGACAAAACATAAATAAACAATAGAAAAAATATTAAAACAGAAGAAAAATAACCACCAAAGAAATAAACTAACAGGAATGTCACGTACAGATGTGTGTGTGTGTGTGTGTGTGTGTGTGTATAGGGAAGGACAGTAGAGGCATCGAAGCGTCTCATCTCATCCTACCTCATCCCTGTCCCCTCACACACCTGTTCCCTGATGTCGTGGTTGCCTCATTCCCCTCGATCTCCTTCACCCACCACTGCTCAAGGGTAAGCCAGCCATCGCAAGGTCAGTGACAGATCCTCACGTCCTCACGTCCCACCACTACCACCACCACCACTACCACCACGCTTCTCCAACAATGTTACACCAAAAACATCAACGTGGTCGCAAATTTTTAAATACGTTTGTTGGATTGACGTAAAATATCAGGTGATGATTTTAGGCTTATACTGGCTTATGATAGATAAATTAACACATATATAGAAGATACAGAGTAGGATGCTACCAGTTAATCCTCCAATTTTCGATTATTCTTTTCAACCTTGCATTTTGGCCAGTGTCCCTCTTACATAACGGAATAAATAAATAAATAAACTAACCTACGAGTATAGCATCAAGGATCAAGGGAATTTCGCAGATGCATGAGGAACTAATACAGAGTTTTCATACACACTATATACCTATCAATAAGACGCACATAGGTAACAGCGAGTATCAATATTGACAAAAAAGGAACAGGGGCAATGGTGACTCACAAGCAACACTCACAAGTAATAAGCAAAGACAAAGGCGCAGATGGTGGTGCTTCAGGTGAAGGGCAAGTCTGACCGCTCCTGACGTGTTATCTGGTCACAGTTTGGCTCAAAGACACAACCCTGGTCACAGATGTTTTATACAGTAAGTAAACAGCGGTCATAAAGTAATATATTGAACTCAAGACTGCACATGAGCGGTAATGAGCCTAACTGCCTCTAATTGGTGGACAGAGTTTAGCGCCTTTGTGTGTTTTACAACACACAAATGGCCTCACACTAATGATTTAACACTTTTTTCTTATTTATCTATCCACTTTACATCTTTATATCTATTACTTTATTATCTTTATATCTACACTGAGACGTCTTGATGTGTTTTACTATACGAAGGACTCTCCTGAACTAGACGAGGTCATACTTTGATGTATAATTTGGAAATCAGCTATTTTTTTTCTATTAAGACACACGCAATTAAACGCTGATTTCCGGACGTGTCACTTGCGATCATACCACGTACTCTCGTGGCCTTGCAATGCGCGGCTGCTTAACGGGATGCACGTTCTCTACTTATGATACAATTTATTTCCGAAACGTGTCATTTTTTTTTTTTTCCCCGACGTCCACTCAGAGGTCAAGCATACGCAGCTCACTGGCCCTTCCTTCCGCCTCCATCTTTCACTTTGTCCTCTAAAACCGTGGGGAGAGTACAGTGTCGCCCCACACACTCGCCACTCACTTTTCCTGCCTTTCTTACACTCTCGGGCGCCAGCAAGGCCTAGTACCTTTATATATAATTATAATCGCTGGGTCTGTCATGTATACTCTGCTCCAGGCAAATTATAGGTTAATGCACTTCCTCCTCCCATGGATCAAGAAATTATTTTTCATCAGGGACTTCAATGCCCGTCATCCAGAGGTGGGGGATCAGGCCATGCTGAACAGGAATGGGCGCTACTCGCTGCGGTACATTCAAAGCAACAACCTCACTTGCTGGGACGTCAGAGGAGCTACTCACGCTCATGGTGGGACCATGGACCACATTGTCACATCCGGCCTGGTAGCAGCCCGCGTCTCGGGTACCTCCACTCCTGCTCTCCTCTCTGACCATGTGACACTCAGCTTCCGGTACTCCCTTCCTGCTCAACACGACCCTTCTCATCAACATCATCACATCACCATTCCTCCAAAGTACTGCCCTAATTATATAGCCTATATGTCTGCTCTCTTCCCCATATTTCAATTGGCATCGCCCGAGGCACTATACATTTCTCTTGTGGATGCAACACATACTCTCTATTCCAAGTGTGTTTCCGAAACACTTTTCACAGTAAGAAAGATGCATACTCCTCTGGCTGGGCCCTTGATGAGCGCATTTTCCACGCTGAAAGGACAGCGAAGCAGGATGGCTTTCTCTTCCAGATGGATCACACGCCCGACAATCTCCGTCGATACTAGGCATCCCGGGATGCCTTACTCAACATGCAGGGCTGTGTGAAGACGGCGTCTTTACGAAAGTTTACAGACAATATTAACCAGCAGACGAGGGTGGGGACCATGTAGCAGCCCATTCAGAGAGTAACAAGACAGAACCCTGTTAGTGCCCTCCATCACACCCCCGGGAGTATGCCGAAGGTCTTCATCTGGGCTGTTTCCTCCATTCTTCAGGGGTTGGAAATTGATGTTCCAGAGGCAGAACCCTTCCCTAGCCCCACCCCATCTCTCCACTACACCCAAACCTTCAAGTCGCCTCTCCCTACTCTACAGAGGCAGCTGACGATAGAGGCCATCGCCACAATATTGTCCTCAGGTCCCGAGCTGCTCAAGGTATACACTGACGGATCTCTACAGCCAGAGGGAACAGCGGAGTGTGTTGTTTTCCCCTTGATGTCGAGTAGCCACCACAAGGCTGGATCGGCCGCAGTCTGCCTGTCTCCTCCAGCTAGACGTAGTTAGCCTAATCTGCCAGCGGGGTTTTAATGCCTTTGTGATATATGGGACTCCAAGTCCGCCCTTCAGTTATCTCTTCCCCTGAACCTGCTTCATATGTAGTACAACGCATTTTGTCATTCATGGCGTTAGTGCGGCAACGTGCCTTGATAATAAATATTTTGTGGATTCCCTCACACGTACCTCAGACACAACCCACAGTGACATAGTGGACAGATTAGCCAAAGCTGCCACGTCGTGGTGCTGATCCATCTCCGTCACCTTCTTGCAATTTGTCCAGAGTTCGTGCTGATGCTTTCCGCTCCTCCAGACAGCACAGAGACCATCAATGAGCCAACAACGTCTCCATCCAGCATTACGGCGCCTTCCGCCATCACCACTATAAGTACCGGTGCCGGGGTCTCATGGTGACGTGGCACAATGTGATAGCAGCCAGGCTACGTCTGGGCTACTGGCCACTGTGGCAAGTATCCGGGGTGGAGGACGAACCCCACTTCACCTCGTGCCTGCCTTGTCACTACTCTAACGACAACACGCTGGGACACTACTGCCACCACTGCCCACAGCGTGACGGCCTGCTGACTCGGGGACTTCCATCAATAGACGACTTCGCCATCTACTTGCGGATAACACCCTAGATGAACTGCTCACTCGATATTTCCATCTTGGTAATTTGCACTGGTGTCACTCTGTTTATTTCTGTATGATATTCTATCCCTAATAGTACTGTCTTGTTATCTTTTTTAAATGTGTGTGTGTGTGTGTGTGTGTGTGTGTGTGTGTGTGTGTGTGTGTGTGTGTGTTTCCCTTTTCCCTTTGTGACAAGCATAAATTCATCAAATCAATAGCTCAATTCATGTATTGGACTGACGCCTTGTACGCAATAAATTGATTAAACAACAAGTCTCTCTCTCTCTCTCTCTCTCTCTCTCTCTCTCTCTCTCTCTCTCTCTCTCTCTCTCTCTCTCTTTCATGCAGGACAGGTGTGCATGACCGGCCAGTGAGTGTATGGCGGCTGATAGGAGAGCGATAAGCAAACCCGTCGGGCAGGTAGCGGCAGCATCCCGCGGCGGGGCAGGAGTGGGAAGACCCGAGCCCCGGAGAGGAAAGCTGCTGAGTCTTTCTCTTCATACAACCCTGAACCGGTTCGTCAGGTTACTTCATTTTGGCTGCTGCGGTGGTGTATCTCTGGGGAGCAGGACGGAGAAGAAGGGACAGGTACTATAGCTGTTTTGAGAGAGGTAAGGAGAAATGCATTTTTTTAATAGGGATACAAGAAAGAGGTGTTCATAAGGAGATGAGGTACGGCTTGTGTACTGGAGTGTATTAACGGTAAACAGTCGAATAACATAGACCCCACCCTTCCACTGTGTTCACCGCTTCTCTCAGTCGTAAGTCCTCTGCTATGCTGCGAATCTATCAGTAGTCAAGCTTTGTTAGGAGGCTGTCAGATGAGCGGAAGAGATGAGTTTGAAAGACACAACAAAACAAAATAGCAGCGAGTGCAACAGATTATTTGCACTCTGACCACCACTGTACCTACTGTTTGAAAGAAGGACGTTTGTGGGAGTGTAAGGATATGTACAGTCGATGTTAGTTGTCGAATTACCTGCAGCAGTCGTCCTCCCTTCATTGCCGGACTCTTCACTCACTCAAACCTGTTCATTATTCTTTTTAAACCTGTAGCCACCACCTGCATGGGAGCTAGGGAGAGAGAGAAACACCTGCAACGGAAGTGTGCCTGTGGGAGAGTAGCGCATGTAGGGATGTGTATAGATGTCACGAGAATGATACTATGAAGATTTTATTGTGATGCGACATACGTGTCACTGTGTATAAATTTCGTCATCTCTTTTCTCAGTTTTTTATTTTATTCATGTTTCTTTTCTGATTCTCTTATACGTTTCTACTTTCCTCTTCCATCTCTCCCGTCTCGTCTTGATTTATGGTTATACTCTTTTTATTCCTACATTTCTTCTTTCTTCATTTATCCTTTCTGTCGCACCTCTTCTCCCACGTAACAGGGAAATTCTGGTAACTGAAAACACCTGCGTAGGGTGGGAGACGGGGAAGAAAGGTCCAGATACCAGCATTTTACCGGGACGTGTTGGAGAAGTCGGCTGTTTATTTGATTTCACGCCCGTCCTCGCGTCAGTCTTGTCTCAAGCGTGGAATTGCTGATGGAGTTGAGGCGATAGTTTAGTTTTTATTCAACGCTTTGAGGAATTCATGTCCGTGGGGAGGAGGAGTCAGAGAGAGAGAGAGAGAGAGAGAGAGAGAGAGAGAGAGAGAGAGTGTGTGTGTATGTGTGTGTGTGTGTGCTGGACACGTGTCTAGCCGCCCTCACACACTTCCTTGGAGCTGCGGCTCTGAAAGGGGAGGGAGGAGGGGAAGAAGTCTGAGGAGCGAAAGAGAAACACAAGTATCCATTTCTTTAATTTAGTTACATTTATGTGTTTATTTATTTATTTACTTACGGATCTACTTATGATAATTACTTGTCAATAACGTCCATTTAGACACTCAAAAGATAATAAAATAGTCAAAAAAATCACTCGTGACATTTGTATAGCTGTGAAATTAGAGCTGCAAATCTAAATTATTCATGCAAATGGGATTTGTTAGTCAGTTTAGTAATTCTGTGCTGCGACAACAAAGTCATATGGCGCCTTGTTAACGTAAATGTCATTTCTGCGTGGTAAGTCTACGGTTCAGAATGAAAATATCTTGAGCTGCCAGAACACTGCTGAGATGGGTCTTCACTCACACACATGCACGCTACCGCCTCCACCGCGTGCCCTCTCACGATCCGTTTGCCATCATATCTTTGCGCTGCGGCGGGTCAGGAGGCTTTGTTGAGCAGCACACAGACACTCAGCTCCATCATGAGAGTGGCGGCCGCCACCGTGGACCCGCACAGCATCAGGTAGAACGCTGCCTGGTGGAGCGGGAACTTTAATCACTAGATATTCAAGCGATCTCTCTTTTTGTGTGTAATAGGACACCGGCCAAGGGCAAAAAAAAAAGCTCTCTGAGGTGCCAGTCCCAAAAGAAAGGTCATAAGGATCACCCAAAATTGGAGGACAAGTGTCTTGCAATCTCCCTCTTGAATGAGTTATCTGCGGTTTTAGTTGGTGTTATCAGTTATTTGTTTCTGTTCTCTTATGTGCGTCGTTTATTATGTTTTTTAAAGCGCCTCTTTTTCTTCTTCGAGACAGTTGGGTTGTTGGTGTGTAGGAGGAAGTGCAGGGAATCTTTTGCTGCCTTAATAAAACATAAAAATCTGCCAGAGACTCCACATGGCAGGAACCTATACGAATAATCTGAATGACTTGAGGGAAGGAGAGGGGAGTCGCTGCTTACCTGGAGGTGCTCCAGCGTGAGGGAGAGAGTTGCCTTGGCCTCATCGCTGCCGGCCTCATGATGAGCAAGCTTCTGAATTTCCTGCTCGCCCCACTGCGTCACCAGCCCCGCCTCCACAATCCACTGCAGCCTGAAAGCAACGCGTGTGGCTGTAGGATCACTGTCATGCTAATTAGGTTATGCCATCATGTAAACAAAAGTTTGGTCGCTGATGTGCTGTGAGAGTCTTCCAGTGTGTAAGGAAATTGAGTCCCTCTGTGCATATCCCACAACTACCTCATCTTTTAGAACCTTCTTTCTAATATTTTAGAGTTTTCAAGTGATTGAGTGTAAAGAAGTTAAACCACTCTTTGTGAAGATTTGCTAACGATCAAATAACCTCTAAGACTATTGTGGAGATGTGCTAAGGGACAACTAGAAAGCACACCTACAGTTGCTCAAGTTTGGGCCTAAAGGGGGCGCCGCTGGTGCAGGCGATGCCGTAGCCGTGTGGGTAGAAAGTATCACGTCCGAAGTAATACTTCTCGCGGCCTCGAACCGTGGCGCGGATCTTGGCGTTGAGTTCAGAGTTGATCAAGACAAATTTCTCTTCCAGCACCTGGAGAGAAGGAGACACAGACAGACAAACATCTGTAAATAACTAATAAGAATACCTATAGAGGAAATACATAATTTTCATGCAAAGTATAAGATTAAAATCCACAGCCTCCCTCATGTGGGCACAATCGCTAACCTTATCGAAGCCGAGTTCAGGGTCAGGCAGGAGGCTGTGGACGGGGTGGAAGAGTTCCCACACCTGCTTGTAGATGCCGCCATCCGCGTGCTGCAGAGGAAGCAGGAGGGAGGCGAGGAGGCGAAAAAAGAGGAGGCAGCGTCTCGCCGTGAGGAAAATAACGATAGAGACGAAGAATTGTAGTCATTATGAGATAAACAAAATGCACATCTTTAAATTCTGTTCACGCTTTACCCACACAGTTAAATTTTAGTAAACAGTTGAATGGCATTAATCTAGCGATCGTCTGATACTCGTTACCAGTACTCACGTATCGCATTTGAAACCGTATAGGACGAACTGCATGTTAAATGTTATTAGAATAAATAACGCCGCCCTCTAACAGCAATCTTACGAAATAGTTTCATGACTACGGCGTTTTCTGGAGGCAGATTTATGAAGAGTTTAGTCTAACACATCCACCAGTAAGTGCACGAACTAGCATAGCGACCATGTTGCCATTTGTCGCCGGAACACTGGGTAACTGAGGAAGTTGCTCCTGCATATTTTTGAGCCGTTTGCAATAGTTAATGAGTAATTATTTACGAAGTGGCTCATGCACTGTGAAGCCTCGTGACGCCCGGGGAGGGAACACACTAATGCCCATCACATGAGACCGATATGTAGCAGGTCGCGGTAGGTGGGACTCCTTACGGAGGGGAGTGTAGACAGATCATCTATAGAGTCTACACACACACACACACACACACACACACACACACACCCTGAAGAGGAACTCGGTGCTGGAGGCCTTGAGGGTTCCCACAGAAAACCCGTTGGCCACTGCGGCTGGCAAGTCAGTGAGGCTGTCCACGGGTCGGTCGAAGGAGGGTATGGCCAGCACCGCTGTCAGGGTGCCCGAGTACATCGCTGCGGCACACCAATACTTCTTAATACCACACCACACCACACCACACTAGGCAGTGTAGGAAATGATCACCACAAGACAGACGGTATTATTATGATATACTCAAAGTTCTCTTACTGTGGAAATTAGGTGAAAATTCCAGTATTATGTACTTAGTGTGTATTTTCTGCAGATGAACAGCATTGGCTCATTATGCAAAAAGAAATAGGCACCGCAGAAGAAAGAGAAAGAGAGCGGTGCGAAGGCATGGAGAGAGCAGCTGCCACTCACCGTAAATAATGAAGCAGAAGAAGTACCAGAAGATGAACACAAAACGGAGGGAGGCAGACCGAGGCGGCAAGAAGTTGGTCTGAATCACGATGCTGCGGAACATGTTGAAGGCGGCGACGTGCAGGTGAAGACCGCTCCCCGAGGCCCTCATCATCACCCACGCCACGGGACCCATCACCAGTGTGGCCGCCGCGATAAATCCCCACACCTGAAATGATCCGGCTCCCTCCTACTGATGGTGCCCTTGGTGGTGGTGGTGGTGAGCAGACAGCAGCCCAGCCTTCCTCCCTCTACCTAGCTAGATTCCTTCTCCCCGCCACCACCACCACCACCAGCGTTGAGATGTCACAGAATGAAGCCATGTGTTTTTTTTAAGCTGTATACCTGGGCTTTAGTTTTGTTTCTGTTCTCTAGCAAGATTGCCCATCCCCCTCCCTCCCAGTGCTCACACTCACCGCCGTGGTGAAGGGCCAGAACACAGCCATGGATCGCTCTTTCTCTTTGGGGGCGCGGCTCACCAGCGTCAGGGACTCCAGCCAGTAGGTCGCTGTGAAGTCCACCACCGTCTCGCGACTGTCTGAAGGCAGTCCACGCAGGGTCGAGCATTAACTTAAGACAGTCTTTTTTTTCACACCACTGGCCATCTCCCACACATGCAAGATGACTTCTAAGAAAAGCAGAATGCATTACTCCATAATGTTTTTTTTTTTTTTTTAAGTTGAAGCGTTCATAAAACTTAACTTTACAAATAAATTATATTAAAACGCGACTACTTACAGGAGATTCATGTAAGCACAAAAGTGTAAAGTCTTGGACTTCTTCAGTACGAAAAAAGCGATTACCGGTGATAGTGATCTCGCAGATGGCGACGTGAGCTTCGTGTCGGGCGACCATCCCGATGAGTCCCGTGATGGATCCGTCGGGCTGCGGGCCGCCCCACGCACGGTCCCTCGGCACCACCAGTTGGTACCTGCAAACTCAGAGACACGCGCGTCAGTGCCAACCACCAACTTACCAGTCCACGTGCTGAAGGAGTATTTTTCGCGTTCGTCCTGACGGGTTGGCCATCGCGGCTGTCTGATGGCCATTGAACTTACGTGAAGTTAAGCTTGGCGCCAAGGGCATCTAAAATGTTGATGTCGATGCCTGACCGCGGAGCCGCGGCGTCGCCCTCAAGGAGCGTTAGGCCAAGGAAAGGCCAGTTGTCGTTGGCTGCCACAATCAGCTGCCGGCCCTCGAAATCAGCATATAAGCGGAGGAGGTCCGGCACCAGCGTGGCAGACCAGGCAGAGGCATCCACCGGCTGCCGCCGTGCTGGACGCCACCTTCCTGCCGTCTCCAGCCTGTGGGGAAAGACTCGAGTAACACACCTGCAGTTATTTCCAATGTTGGCCTCATCCTGAAAGTGGGCGTAACTCTAAAGGCAGCCATGAACACGCCCGCACGTAGAACATCAAGAAAAATAACATGAAGATGCAATAATAAGGGAACGGCACTCACCTCACCCTGCCCGCCTGGTTTATTCGCGTGGTGGCCACCGTGAACTCAGCGGCATCAGACACTCGTGTGATGAGCGTCACCTGTACACACGGGACGAAGATATGCAGAGTGTGACGGAAAAGAAATAATGCATAAATAAAATAACATCACATTATATCAGAGATGCGTCGAAAGTTCATTTGCCGTCATCAGTACTCATGCTTTTATCTCCAGTTTTGTGACAGCTCAGATCACCTGCTGACCTGAACGAGTGAGTTCCTGGGAGGTTACTTATTATATTCGTTGTGTGTGTGTGTGTGTGTGTGTGTGTGTGTGTGTGTGTGTGTGTGTGTGTGTGTGTTTGTGTGCTACAAATTCCTAGTCAGCTCACCTGCGACCCTTCCCTCAGCAGGTCCTGGAGGGCGGCGGTGCGGTCCTCGGTCGCTATCACGAACCACCACACCGTCATGGACTCCAGCGCCTTGGCTCGCACCTGCCGGGGCGAGGCGAGGACAAGTTAGGTACCTGCTGGCGGCACGCTCCCGTCGCAGTAGTGCCGTGACAATAAGCGAGAGCAGTATGCTGTTATATAACAGGATTATAAAAACCAGAAAGAACAACTTAACTGCAGCATCCAAAATAGTTAATAATAATAAAGTTACAAATGGTGTAGACTTTATTACTTGCTGAAAGACGTGCAGCATGTGGTTGGCAGTGCACATGACGATCACGTAGCGCACGTCCAGCGGCCTGAGGGGCGAACGGAGCAGCGACTCTAGCAGCAGCAGCTTGGGCTCGTAGGTCAGAAGGATGGTGTCCAGCCGCGCCTCCCCGCACACCCTCGCCGCCACGCCCACTTTTTCAGGAATACACAAATGACATTCCTTACTTCCTTTGATTTTCTGTCATCATGAGATTTTTTTTTTTTTTTTTGTCATTGCAGAAAATGTAAACAACACGATCTCCGCATGATGTTATGCGTTCGCACTGTACCCGGCATGCTGTTGTCAGCGAGGAGATACACCTGTCGCCCTGAGGACACCTGCAGGATGAACTTCATGAGAGCAGCCGTCAGCGCCTCCCCATCCTGCCTGCTGGGAACGTAAGGACTGCATGCCTCCCCTCCTCCCGCGGTCTCGCTGCACAAGACTTTCTTCTTTCTCTCACCTCTATTCTGTCCACCTCTCTAAATCATTCATCCCTTTCTCTGGTAAACTGTGAAACTCCATGCCTGCTTCTGTATTTCCACCTTCCTATGACTTGAATTCCTTCAAGAGGGAAGTTTCAAGACACTTATCCTTCAATTTCTGACTATTGCTTTGGAACCTTTTCTAGGACTGGCATCTCTGTGGGCTTTTTTTTTTTTTTGCTGCCCTTGGCCAGTGTCCCTCCTACATAAATAAAAAAAATCATCAGCCACGCCCAGAGAGAAGCTGCATTATTATATGATGATCCACACACACACACACACACACACACACACACACACACACACACACCACCACCACCACCACCACCACCACTACCACCACCACCACCACCACCACCACCACCACCACCACCATCATCATCATCATCATCATCACCATCATCATTATCATTATCATCATCATCTTCATTATCGAGTCATGCGTACAGACTGGAATGGTTGGAAGGGAAGCGATGCAGAAGAGGCCGAGCCTGCTGACTAGAGCGAGTCACTGCGGCCCGGCTAGTGCTACTGCTGGTGATGGCAGTAGTTGTGGTAATGGTGGTGGTGTAGTTCTCGGCCTCCAGCGTGGTTGAGGTCTGTTCTGGGAGAGGAAGAGGAGGGAAGCTGGAGAGTTTCAGTTGGTCTGATTGAAAGGATCTCTTTCCTTTCATCTTTTTTTTTTTATGTGTGGGGAAAACTTAATAGGTGTACGAGAAATTGTAATCACCAAAGTGCCACGCTTCCTTCCGATCAGTGGAAGCATGTTTTCATCTCCACCTTGTGGCTGACCTAGTAACAGAGGTAGCAACAACAGCAGAAGGCGGCCGCGCTGTCCACTCGAGTCCCACATCCCTCCTGGAAAGACAATCGTCACTTTTAATCCCGGCATTGAATACCACCACCACCACCACCTCCGCCACCACCACACACAGTGCTGCTTCTTGCGCGCCTCCTGAAAATAACTTGAATTAACATAAAAGAAAGTAAGTTAATTCTCTTTCATAGTACAAATGTTTCTCTTTCATTCAACAGACGAGTGATTTACATCGTGGACTTAGCTCAGCCCGACACGCCAAGGTACACACACTGCTCTCAGTCATGAATCATAATCCACTCCGTCAGCACGCAGGTGTGCACTCTTAACACTTCCGTTATTAACAGATCGATGTGACACTCTCTCTCTCTCTCTCTCTCTCTCTCTCTCTCTCTCTCTCTCTCTCTCTCTCTCTCTCTCTCTCTCTCTCTCTCTCTCTCAGCAGTCATCAAGGAATGCCAAATTTCCATCACAAGAAACACAAGGGCGCCTCCTCGCGTACAGGTCCCTACCCGACAAGGTCCAGGCGTCGCTCAACACTGAAAGTGATATCATTTAGACAAAAATTTGTTTCAATGCGTTCAAATTAGAACATTTGGTGATGGAATACAAAACAGCGAGTTACTGTTCAGTGAATTTATTGCGTCAAAACATCTTGTAGTTTTCCACATACATCGTTTCAGGCACATGAGGGTTAAGTTTCAAATTGTGGATACAGTTTGTCAGTAACTGATGGTTATTGGAGCACATATCTTGGCCGCATACTGGACAAAGACAATGGTGACCGGGCGATATTGTGGCTCGGAGGGCGGGAGCGGTCTTAGGTAAATGAGCGTTCGTTACTTCACCTCCGTGGTTGTAATGTAATATATTTGTGGGGCAGAAAGATATGATGGAAGAATCACATCATTTTTCATGCACAAATGGATGAACAACACTATCTCTCAAAGTCGAGAGAAATAACTCACCAAACTTGAAGGCAGCGGTAGGTGTCAGCTGTCGTCAGTCTTGTTGTTAGCCTCCTTCCACGACTGAGACGTTTCTAATGACACAAGTCTGGAGCCGCCTTTTAAACTCACGTGACGTCACACGGCTTGGGGCCAAGTCAATAACGAGAAGTATGACGCTGTATGGATGCACCGATACCCACCACGCCTGCCTGGTGGGCCTCGCCGAGCACCGCCCCCGACGCCCCACCACACCGCCGCCCACCTCTGAGCGATACTATTGAGACAATAATAAAGAAAAATTGCCGCTTTGTTCACCACCTTCCTGCCTGAACAAAGATGGTAACATCTGATTTATTGCGCTGCTTCGATTATGCGACGCGATAAAACGTGAAAGATTGTCTCCATGATTCTTCCCTGACACGCTATCCAACCCTGCCCCGTGTTCGCCCCGGGTCTCTCCTGGATCGTGCCCTCTTGAATCCTTGTCCAGCATTGCGTCACCTGCAAGTCAATGTGTTGTGGCGCATATGGAGCTCTTGGCCCTGAAGTGGCGATGCTTAAACCTCATCCATTTATTTTGTGCTGTAATCCTTATTCCTTTTCAACTTTTCCATCTACACTCACTTTTAATTGACAAGAAGGATTCGGATATCGCCCACTAATGACATTCATGCGATGCTTACCCCGCCGCATCCGAATCCAGGATATCTATACAACATCCTGATCGAAAGAGCCACACACACACACACACACACACACACACACACACACACACACACACACACACACATAAACACTTGCGGAACGGACTATTGACTGCACCACAAACACGCCCTGACATTGTTTACTCTAAAGAAAGCATGCAAAACTTGGGAAATATTTATTAATAGTGTGTCAGCCAAGAAGTGGTGACGTTTCATCTTCCACGCTGGATTCCTTCCGCGCGTCAACCTGTGTTTATGCCGTTATAAAAGAAATGTTAACCACGTCAACTTCACTACCATTTTTCACTGTCGTTGGAATAAAGAGGAGTTTGTCTACGCATTTACTCGATTTCTTCTTTCTGTTGTTAACATCGCAAGTTCATTATGGGCATTTTTCGTGCTCAAGTGTGTGTGTGTGTGTGTGTGTGTGTGTGTGTGTGTGTGTGTGTGTGTGTGCATCCTTCACAGGGAATGAGAGCAAACTTGGTATTGTTCAATGACTCAAAAACTCAATTCCTCCACCTATCAACTCGACACAACCTTCTAGACAACTATCCCCTCTTCTTCAATGACACTCAACTGTCCCCATCTACACTGAACATCCTCAGTCTGTCCTTTTCTTATAATCTAAACTGGAAATTTCACATCTCATCTCTAGCTAAAACAGCTTCTATGAAGTTAGATGTTCTGAGACGTCTCCGCCAGTTTTTCTCATCCCCAACTTCTAACTCCGTACAAGGACCCTATCCGTCCAAATATGGAGTATGTTTCACATGTCTGGGGGGCGTTACACTCATACCGCTCTTTTAGACAGGGTGGAATCAAAAACTTTTTGTCTAATCAACTCCTCTCCTCTTACTGACTGTCTGCAGCCTATTTCTCATCGCCGCAATGTTGCATCTCTTGCTATCTTCTACCGATATTTTCATGCTGTTCTTTTAATCTTGCTAACTGCATGCCTCCCCTCCTCCCGCTGTCTCGCTGCACAAGACTTTCCTCTTTCTCTCACCCCTATTCTGTCCACCTCTCTAATGCAAAAGTTAACCAGTATTCTCAAGCATTCATCCCTTTCTCTGGTAAACTCTGGAATTCCCTGCCTGTTTCTGTATTTTCACCTTCCTATGACCTGAACTCCTTCAAGAAAGCTTTCAAGACACTTATCCTTCAATATTTGACTACTGCTTCGGATCCTATTCGGGGACTGGCATCTCAGTGGGCTTCTTTTTATTCTTTTTATTGGATTTTTGTTGCCTTGGCCGGTGTTATCCTACATAAAAAAAAATAGAGTTCATACTACCATCGATCATGTAACGACCAGTCAAGTTCGCCCCTTGATACTTAGTAAGTTGAGAGAGAGAGAGAGAGAGAGAGAGAGAGAGGGGGGGGGGGGGAACCACTGAGAAAAGCTTGTTTGAACGAAGCACTGTCCCGACACAGGTTTAGTTTCGTCCACAAAGATTTTACTCTATGACATCTTCATTGCCTGCCTCAAATTTCATTCTATATTTGCTTTACACACTGACAGCAACACCGTGCTGATTCGAAACTCGTCCTTGCTCCACGTGTACGCTCAGATGCTCGTACTTAAAAATGAAAAATAAAACAAAAACAAAAATCCTACATGTTTAAGCACATTTCATAAAAGCTGTGTAATATATCATCAGCCTCTTAATGTATATACGTCTACACAGAATCATGCATTTGTCTAGCAGCACCAAACCTCTTTCATTCCTTTACTTTGGTGAAAATTAACGAGTGAATTGGTTTTAAAAATGGCAAGGTAACGAGGCGGTGGTGGCAAGAGTTGGCCAGATGATTCACTAAGTCAGGGAACAACCAAGTCAAGTTATTTTGCCTTATTTATTTTATTAATATAGATATCTCATATAGTTTTAATGAAGATGTAGTCAAATTAGGTTATCTTATTTCACACAGTTTTTTTTGTTTTTTTTTATCTTATTATACCTTGCAAAATTAAGCGTATCCAGTGGGCTACCGTCCTCCGTGGTAGATCTTCAGAGTAGAAGGAGTCTCCCTTCACTGAGTGTCGCTTGTGCCACGCGCCGCTCTTTAACACCATTGAGCACTACTGCCTGGACTATCCAACTTTTCGTGATCTTTTACCACTAGGACAGCCGCTGGATCCAGTTTGCCGTCATCTTCTCAAGCACGACACCCTAGAAGAGATTCTTGTGCGCTTCGCTTGTTTCGGGGAATTCCCATAATACCCTGTGTCTGACGTGGTTCCTAATTTGTGAATTAATTCTTATTTGATTTGTTTTATCTGCTGTGTTTTCGTGTGTACGTGCGTGTGTGTTTATATATATATATATATATATATATATATATATATATATATATATATATATATATATATATATATATATATATATATATATATATATATATATATATATATATATATATATATATATATATATATATATATATATATATATATATATATATATATACACTAATAATGATAATTTTCTTTCCAATGACAAATCGTCTTTGCAAATTACCATTTCATCATAACACACCTGCGAATGTAAACAATGTTCCTATAAGTTTTTATGCATTTGGAATAATTCCGATATTATTTTTTTTTTTCTTTCTTTTTATCCATATATTCTCAAATATCCCCATTTCTCCCCAACAAATTTGCGACCCTGTGGGAATGCGAGGCTTCTGAGTGGGGAAGACTGAATACATGAAAAAAAAAAAAAAAAGCGGCTAATTTGCGACGGAAACAGCGGATTGATCAAACAAACCGAAATCTACCAAAATAAAATATTTTCGTCTTCTATTTTGTGACGGGCAAGAAAGTGAATATTTACCCGTGTATCTAGGATCGCGAGGCCTGGCCAGGATAACATTTTAAAGTCGGGAAAAAAAAAATCAAAGTTTGGGAACCACTGCCTTAAAGCATTATAGCAAAGCAATATAATGCTTCTATATTTAAACTGAATGCGTCATTTTAGTAAAGCTCAGAGTAAATGATCTTATGACAACGATAGAAGTAGAGAGGCAAGCACAGCCAGTGAAGTAACTGCGAAACACCACAAAGTTCCATGAAGTTCTAGATGAAAGTGATGTAATGGTGGTGATGGTGGTGGTGGTGAAGATGAGGTGACAATTCCTCATTCTGATCCAACCCCTTCACATTCAGTTCTCTTAACTTTCTTCCTTATCAGTTTTAATTAATAAATAATTGAACCTTAACCAGCACTGTTCAATAATAATTCCTTTCACTCTTGTTTCTCTTGTCTTTCTTATCAGTCTTCATCAGCATATAACCGGACCTCACTTTAAACCCACCCTCACTCTCTCTTCCACCGTTCACACTACTGTTCAATAACGATCGGTGAGTCTTCACAACGAAGAGTCACGCAAAAAGAGAGAGTCTGCCGTGAAGAACACAAATATATGGTCTTCTTAATGGCATCATCACTACAGGATTATCGAGTCCTCAGCAATCGCTAATACGGTAGCAGGACAAAGCCTTCACTAGCATAGATTTACCTTAGCAATTCACGTAATGGGATCGTCTACATTATTGAAGTACTTGTTGGTGCTTGTGGTACTGGTGGCGTGAAAAGAGGTGGTGTGTCCGTCTCATCGCCCTCACCGCCGCAACACTCCTCTCTGCACCAGTCACATCTTCAAGCAGTAACTCATAATAAAAGAGAAAAAAGGAAAAAAAATCATTAGCAAGACGATATAGGATTTCCAGGTGCGTGTCGACTATGACGTGTGTGTGTGTGTGTGTGTGTACGTAATGGCGACGAGCAGGAGTGTGGGGGAGGGGGGGGCGGGAGTGGAAAGGTTCATTATCTCGAAACACTTGTCTCGAATCTTCTTCATTCGCATGTAGTCCGTACCCATTTAATGATCTTAAGTGCAAACATTGGATACTCTTGATTTGATCTGATTAATTTGTTGCACCGTACTGTCAGTCAGATTTACATAAGGTAGACTTTGATTTTAACAGTGTACTGGTTACAGGTACACACACACACACACACACACACGGGTCAGGTCAGAAGTCGTTGGGTGGACTTTTTTACAATATAGCTCCTGTTCACCTAGCAGTGATTAGGTATCCAGTGTAAGTCGGGAGTTGTGACCCGCTGCTAGGAAAGAGAAACAAAGTCTGAGAGAAAATGCAAACGGGATGGCCTGACCATCCCGGGCCTAGTCTACTAGGTTGACCGGCGCCATCTGGCAGCCACAATATAAAATTTTAAGATACTTCCTTAGGGTTAAATGTATATTTAAGATGTAGTTTGTATGTTAGTAAAGGTATGTAACATGTGGATTTTCATTTGTAAGACTGCAAGATTAATAAACCAAATATTATTATTATTATTATTATTATTATTATTATTATTATTATTATTATTATTATTATTATTATTATTATTACACACAGGGCAAAGGTAACATACCTATATATATATATATATATATATATATATATATATATATATATATATATATATATATATATATATATATATATATATATATATATATATATATATACATTTGATAAGTTCCAAGATATAGGTGATGTGAACAGGGACAAACCAGGAATTTCTTCTTCATTTACTGAAGTTGCAACGTTTCATCCTTTGAAGTCCACTTGTTTGCAGAGTGATCCATCCCAATAGCTTGAACAATATTCCATGGGGGAGCAGAGAAACTGTACTATATCCGTGCGAGTGTTTCACGCGCTCCACGTGTATTATTTCAGTGCCCGGAATGCAGGAAAAGATGCAGCGCCGAGCAAAGGACGCGAGTGAATTATTCTCACCGACCTTCCACTGTGTGGAGTAAACTTGACATTCGCGGACACTACAACATTATTTCATTACTGGTTATGCTCCGGAAAAAGTATTGTCACACATGTTCGTTAACGACAATTGCTTTGTACATTATTTGTAAATTTATACTATTAATCATCATAATGTACTTGTCAATTAAGTAATTATGAAGATCGTCCATGGATTATCTCGCAGTATGCATCATTCGTCACAATGCTATACTAATAATGATAATTTTCAATGGTAAATCGTCTTTATATATATATATATATATATATATATATATATATATATATATATATATATATATATATATATATATATATATATATATATATATATATATATATATATATATATATATTTTACTTATTTTTTTTATTTTTAACTTATTTCTTTTGGGTATTTATCTTTATTCATTTTTATTTTTAATGTTTATATTTTTTTATTTTCATTTCTTATTTTCTTTATAAAATAGTGGAAGACTGTCTCAACCATTACACTTCTAGTCACTTCTTCATTTCAACTATTGAATACTGAAAGATCAGTGGGACAGTCGTATAACTGATCTCAAAATGTTGAGATCATAAGAACATGAGAAAACAAGGAGACTGCAAATCTGGCTTACACAAGGCAGCAGCTCAACAAAATCACTGTCAGCCATCCCCATCCACAAATTCATCCAACTTACTCTCAAAACCCGTCTAATACCTGTTAAACAACTACGCTCACGCTAAATTTGTTCCACTCATCCACAACCGTATTTGAAAAATTTTTTTTTTTTTTGGTCCATCATCTTGTATACTTAATGTGTCTTACAAGAATCTCTGTTTTGTTTTAACCTTTTAAGCCATTTAGACACTTCTGTCATATCGTAACGTACTCGACGTTTTAACCTATACTGGTATTTTTTTTTTTCCGAATCATTCCGCGCACCCTTCTTTCCACAAATTCTAGGGGCGTTTAGCCAATATATATATATATATATATATATATATATATATATATATATATATATATATATATATATATATATATATATATATATATATATATATATATATATATATATATATATATATATATATATATATATATATATATATATATATATATATATATATATATATATATATATATATATATATATATATATATATATATATATATATATATATATATATATATATATATATATATATATATATATATATATATATATATATATATATATATATTCTGTAATAAAGAGCCCTGCAGAACCTTACAGCGTAATCTAAGTGCAGCCTAACCAAAACTAAGCGCCTTTGGCCTTAAAATCACATCTGCTCTTTTATCACTAAGGCTCCTATTAACACAACCAATCCTGTCGGTCCTGTTGTTGTTCCATTGCATTACATCTGATGCCGAAGATAGATTTGGAAGCATCATGTATTTCCATATATACAGACACAAAATTTTTTTCGACTTTACAAACACAGAGACCCATACAAAAATGCATCCTCATTTGTCTGATATACGTACTTGTACTATCACTTCATTTATTTATTTATTCTTATTTTATTTATTTATTTATTTATTTATTTATCTATTTAAGTATAGCTATTCATTTTTCCCCCTTCGTGGAGAGTACTACAATTATTGATGTTGAATTGCATTCTCTATTTTCTACCCACTCATATTCTACAGTACGTTTGTGTCTTGCTCCGATTGGAGTAATTTACTTCGGTGTCGTTGTCAAATACTCATAACATTGCTAATCCCAGGATCTAAATCAGTAATATACATTATGAAAAGTAATGGCCAGAACGGATCCCTGAGTGACCCCACTAATGACTTTACCCGATTTTTTATTTATTTCCGTTTATCTATCTATCTATCTATCTATCTATCTATCTATCTATCTATCTATCTATCTATATATATATATATATATATATATATATATATATATATATATATATATATATATATATATATATATATATATATATATATATATATATATATATATATATATATATATATATATATATATATATATATATATATATATATATATATATATATATATATATTCCTATAGCTATTATAATTAGTGAATCTACCTGCGTGCTGAAATTTATATCGGTAAAAAAAAAGAAAAAATCTAGGTAAGGAGTTTTGATTAATAGGGCGAGGAGGAAGATAAGGAAAAAGAGGAAAAGAAAGTAAGATAGACAACCAGGATAATCATGATGTTTTCAGAGCAAATGAGGAATTGAAAATATGGAGTGTAGGAGTTGTGGCAGTAAAGACTAGGAATTGATTAAAAGAGTCTGGAAGAAACCAGTTGAGTGAAGATCGAAGGGAAGAGAGTGAGATGGAGGGACGGAATTGCGGTAAAACTGCTAAAGATGGAAGTCACAGAGGAGAATGCAGCGGACAAAAAAAACTGGAGACTCGTACATGGCGCTTACCGCTACCTAGGGAAACGGTGGAAGTAGCAGTGTGGTCCCCCCTGAAGCGCGGCGGCAAGTGACAAGTCAGGTTTTCTTTGCCTGGATGTAAACAAGAGTCCCGCGTAGGTTACACCGCTGTCCGAAGGTTGGTGTTTCATGTTCTCTCTTTTAAAGATCCTGGGGAAGCAAGTGAAGCAAGTGTGGTAATGCGGCAGACAAGCACATGTTGCTATGGATTGCTATGAGTGGGAGCCAAAACCTTGGCAGTGCACAAGAGCATTGCCAGGAATCCTGTCGCTGTATCCTGGATTTGGAGGATTCCATGACGTTTTAAAATTCCGTACCTTAACTTGAGACAAATGATGTGTTTAGTCCGTGTTGATATGTTATGCAGGAGTTGCCAACAGCACAGCCGTTGAAGATAACCCAGCTCTGCTGACAGTACCATTCTCGAATCGAAAAGTCGAAAGAACAGTAAATAATAAGGAAAAGAGGTATTTCTTAGTAAGAAGTCCGCCTCCTCATTCCCCACCCAATTCTACCCCCGCCCCCCAAACCCCTCAAACAAGATTTGGAGTTTGTGGGGAATCGCGTTTATTGTTAGAGGGTGGATGAAAAATAAACAAAATATGGATATTAAAAAATCTAAGGAAATTTTCCATAATATTTCGAATTTCCCAATGTTTAAAGAATATAGGAAATTCTGCTATACGTATTTTGATAGCCAGCTTTAGGAGAATATTTCCCTAACAAAGCCGGGGGGGGGGGGGCTGTGCCCCACCCTTGGACCCTGCCCTGCTAGGACATTAACCTAACCTAGCATAACCCAACCTAACCTAATCTAACAGCTAACCTAAACTAAACTAGCTGGGGGAGCTGTGTCCCCTGGACTCCCCCCCGCCCCCAGGACATTAACCTAACCTAATGAGGGACCTCAAAAATTGTACCATTATGACTTGCTGGTGTGAGCTACTGATGTGAGGTACTGATGTGGTGTGGAAAGTCTCAGGGCAATGGAGGTGGATAGAGTTTGGCAGCTTCCTTAATTAATATTTGGAACTTCTTTACATTTTCATATCATATCTTAAACATTGCTGTTGCTAAATATCCCACATAGTGACTTTTTTCTTGCCAAACACTGGGATTTTTCACTTCACCTCCTTCCAGTGGCTAACCATATTAACAGATGACTGAGCCTCCATCAGAATGCCTGATATGTCTCTGAAACAAATGAAAAGTAAGGCTGAACTTAGTGTGAAAAGTTGTAATTGGTGGCCTCATGAATGGCAGCATGTGATTGCAGGGACCAGCTCTACAGATACCATGAAATTCTAATATGCCACTACCCACAAATCTTAGCTATAAACAATAGAAAATCATTTAAATGTTTACTCTTGACAGTTGCAAAGTTTGCTGGACTTAGAAAATGTCAAATTTTGCTGCACTCAAGTGCTGTTACAGCCATACTAGACACATGCCCCCAATTTCTTTATATTTATGGCAAGGTCACTGAGCCTTTTACATGATGTGTGAGTTTCATGTTTGTATGATACACAGACTTCTTTTCCAGATTAATTGAAAAAGACCAGTCTCACTTTGGCAGATGAAAATGTTTTCTCATTAGTTTAATAATCTAACCTAACCTATCCTATTATATTCTAACAGTTGTTGCCTTACCCCATCAATATGTAGTGTGCTTAACACATTGGAGGAGCATGTATTTACCTCATTGTTTCAGTGTAAAGACTGAGGTTATGCTTAAAATTAAATGGAAGAGGCTATTTTGCTAGTCCTGGTAAAGTAGACAAACATGCTTTGAGGCTTATTTTACCAATCCCAGTAAAATACACCCCCAAACTATATTGCCTGTAAATTTTTTTTTTTCATTATTTTTAGGAATGCAATTAATGTTAAAGATAACAACACAAGGCCCATATTAATAAACACTGAAAGTTAAAAGTTACTCTCAAAGTAAAGATTACTTTCAAAGTTGCTCCTAACTCCTTAAAGGACTCTCAAAGTTGCAAGTTTGCTCTTTGAAGGGCTCTCACAGTGGGCAAAAGATAAAAAATACCTCAGAGGGACTTTTACAGAGTTAGGAGTGAAGTTTGCTTTGACACCAAAGGCAAAATATACATGCATACACATCTGTGTGTTATTCACCTATGGCTATTCACCTATGGTTGTCTGCTGGTCACCCAGCAAGCCATTTCCCCTACAGAAAGACCTCAGAGCTCGTACTGACCAATTTTTGTGTAGGACTGAGACCACTCATACACTACACACCTGGACAGCAAAGTCATAGACCCTTGGGTTACATCCCATACCTACTTGCTGCTAGGTTAAAGGCATATTTGTTTATTTTGCCAAGACCAGCAAAACAGCCTTTTCATATTGAAATTCAAAGTGATATGTTCATTACTATTTCCTCAAGACACTGAATTTTAAGCTGATATCACTATATTACAATGTTTCATTGTTTCAGTTTATTTTGTATTTCAGTGGAATAATGTGGTTTTATTAAAATAACATTGATTGTTACTTTACTAAAGTATTAACATTCACATATTGTGTTGTTTCACCAATTAATGTGCCAGCCAGTTGCCATCACATGTAGGTAGTTATCCAATAGACACTGTCACAAGGAGGCATTGAAACCCTTCAATTAGGTACTGTATTACTAGTTCAGGGTTAATGCTCTACATGGTTTAAAGTTGGATACTCATGTCTTAAATTAATTTGATTCCCAAATTATTTGATCTCTATCAAACATTCTGCTTTCTCGCTTTCTACTTGTTTGTTGAAGGAGAAGGAAAGAAAATAAAAAAATGTAAATTCTTACTTCTTTAGAATTTATATATAAATTGTTTCATATTGATACAGTAGACTGAGTCTAGAACAGTACATAGGTATAACTGCTCCAATATTATGGGTCTCTTTTATTTGGGTTACAGTATTTCTGATTCCATCCTTAGCTGTCAAGAATAAGTGACTGTCAGGCTCACTTTATGGGAGGAGGCAGTAGACATCTGCCAAAACAATAATTACTCTTAGTGAGGCCTGAAATTACTGGACTGAGGGATGCTGTGAATTGATCATTAACCCAGCTGTGCTTCACTGAATGTTTTGTGTCTTATAACACAAAGGAGCAGTCACAGCTTGTCCTCTAAAGAAAACTTTCTTCCTTCACACAAAATTGCATGCATCTAATCCCATACACACCCTTCACTCAAAATTCAAAATTAATATGGCAACTCCTACACCAGCCTCAGAGTCCCCATCTGGGGAAGGCACCACAAATGACTGCAGATTGGACTGCTCTTCTGGTATCAACCCTAAGTGTCTTGACATCCCCTTCAACTTTTCCTTCATTAACTTCTGCAACATCTATGGCCTTAGATCTAATTTTGAATCTGTAGAACACCACCTCTCCTCTACTAAACCTCATCTTCTTTTTCCTCATTAAAACACAGGTGTGTCAGGCAACTGACAGTAGCCCCTTTTCTGTTCCCTTCTACTTTTTCTATCCTCATTTTCAGTCCAAAGCTGGATGTTGCATCTGTGTGCACAATGACTTAACTTGCTCTTGTGCCCATACTCTTGAATCTTCTGAGCTTTCCACCATCTGACTATGACTACAGAGTTACTCTCAAACTAAATTTATCTCTGCTATATATCTCTCATCTAACTCCTCTGACTATAAGAAATTCTTTGACTATTTAACTTCCAAAGTGGAGCACATTCTGACTCTCTTCCCTTTCACAGAGATCTCCATTCTTGGAAACCATGTTCACCACCAGTTTAAGCTTTCCTCTCCCTTCACAAACCATCCTGGTGAACTAGCCTTTAACTTTGTTATCCTCCACAACCTAGAGCAACTAGTGCAATACCATACTCATATTCCTGACCATCTTGGAGATATGCCCAACATTCTTGACTTTTTCCTAATCTCTAATCCTTCTGCTCATGCTGTTATCCTATCTTCTTTGGGCTCCTCCAATCACAATCTCATATCTGTATCTTGTCCTGTCGCTCCAATTCCTCCTTAGGATCCCCAAAAGTGGAAGTGCCTCTGGCGTTTTGCATCTGCTAATTGGGGAGACCTGAGGAGGTATTATGCTGATTTTCCTGGAATGACTACTGCCTGTACCTTAAAAAGGGTGACCACTTTAATCCCTCAAACTACCACCCTGTTGCTTTATTTTCCTGCCTATCTAAAGTTTTTTAATCTATCCTCAACAGGAAGATTCTTAAATATATGTCACCTTACAACTTTCTGTCTTATTGCCAGTATGGGTTCCATCAAGGCTACTCTACTGGTGATCTTCTGGGTTTCCTTACTGAGTTTTGGTCATACTCTTTTAGAGACCGGTGAAACTTTTGCTGTTCCCTTAAACGTATCAAAAGCTTTGGATAGAGTCTAGCACAAAGTTTGAATTTCCAAGCTAACCTCCTATGACTTTTATCCCTCTCTGTAACTTCATCTCAAGTTTCCATTCTGACATTCTGTTGCTGTTGTGGTAGATGGTCACTGTTCTTCTCCTAAATCTATTAAGAGTGGTGTTTCTCAGAGTTCTGTCCTGTCACCCACTTTCTTCCTATTTCTCATCAATGATCTTCTAAACCAAACTTTTTGTCCTATCCACTCCTACACTGATGATACCACCCTGCACTTTTCCACATCTTTTCATAGACATCCAACCTTTCAGGAAGTAAACAGTTCATGCATGGAAGCCACAGAATGCCTGACTTTGGATCTCTCTTAAATTTCTGATTGGGGCAGAGTAAACTTAGTATTGTTCAATGCGTCAAAAACTCAATTCCTCCATCTATCAATTTGACACAACCTTCCAGACAACTATCTCTCTTCACTGACAGTGAACTGTCACCCTCTTCTACACTGAACATTCTCAGTCTGTCCTTTACTTGTAATCTAAACTGGAAACTTCACATCTCATCTCTAGCTAAAACAGCTTCTACGAAGTTAGGCATTCCAAGTCATTTATCTATACAGGGGCCATGTATGGAGTATGTTTCACATGCATAGGGGGTGCCACTCATACTGCTCTTTTGGACAGGGTGGAATCAAAGGTTTTTTATCTTGTCAACTCCTCTCCTCTAACTGACTGCCTTCAGCTTCTTTCTCATTGCCACAGTGTTGCATCTCTTGCTATCTTCTATTGCCATTTTCATGCCAACTGCTCTTCTGATCTTGCTAACTGCATGCCTCCCCTCCTGTAGCCTCGCTGCACAAGACTTTCTTCTTTCTTGCACCCCTATTCTGTCCACCTCTCTAATGCATGAGTTAACCAGTATTCTCAATCATTCATCCCTTTCTCTGGTAAACTCAGTGTAAGGGGAGAAACAACCAGAAGGGGTGATGGTGAAGTATCCAACAGTTTTTCCAGATCCCAGAATCGTCTGAGCTGAGTAGGGTATGGTCCACAAAGGGACAATGGGACAGAAACACTGGGGAGCAGTGTAGAAGTTTAATCACAATACTTTCTTCCCAAACTACACACAAGATAACAAAGACACAAATACTACACATTTACACAAGGACATTGCCACTGAAGCTTTCCAACACCCTTCCCCGTTCCGTCGCTGTGACATGGGAAAAGCACTAATACACGTACACACACACAACCTGTCACTAGGGACAAACAGGGAAAAGGTGAGGGCACTTTGTCGCAGTGGAAACCAAGGGAGAACAGGTGCACCTAGTCTCAGCACCAAGTATGTTCTGCTGGAGGTGGATTTACAGGGTCTGCAAATAACCTCAGAAAGAGGCTACAAGAAGCCTACACACACACACACACACACACACACACACACACACACACACACACACACACACACACACACACACACACACACACACACACACACACACACACACACACACACACACACACACACACACACACACACACACACACACACACACACTAGGGATGAACAAAAATAAGGTGAGGGCACTTCGGTGCAGTGGAAACTGAGATGACAGCCAAGGGAGAACAGGTGTGTCTAGTCTTGGCAGCGAGTCTGTTCTGCTGGAGCTGGATATAAAGGGTCCCCAAATAGCCTTAAAAAGAGGCTACAAGAAGCCTACACACACACACACAATGAAACTAGGCTGATCTTTGAAGCCTTGAGACAGGTTTAGCTGTTTGAAGCATCCACACACTCTAAAACAGCCGATGACTCAAAGCTTTGGGACAGGCACGGATGAGCTGACCTTCTCCCACACTCCCAGGTGATGAAAGGGGGAAGAGTAGCAGGTTCTACTGCTCCTCCTTGGCTCGTTTAGGTGGGAGTGGTGTTTTGTCCCTTACACTGGAACTCCCTGTCTGATACTGTATTTCCACCTTCCTATGACTTGAACTCTTTCAAGAGGGAGATTTCAAGACACTTATCCTGTAGTTTTTGACTACCACTTTTTTTTCTTCTTCTTTTTCCAGTTTTGTTGCCATTGGCTGGTGCCCCTCCAACATAAAATTTTAAAAAATCTTAAATGTTATCCATTTCATACATCATCTAGAGATGGAATGCATCATCAGTGAATTTGAAACATACCTGCCTTGTGTAAGGCTGGAATACACATACATCCATGCTGTGATCTATGATAAATTATTTTTGTAATACTATGCATATACAGGTCAAAAGTCTCAAAGAATGGAAAAAAAATTATGAATAAATAAATTTGCTCACTGTCATATGAATAAGACTGGGGGTACAACAGTTGGTGTGATTGTCACCGGGCATCTAAGGGTGCTGAAGCCCCATACTTAAGTGTTAGGTAGTATGTACTGTATTTTCTTACCCCACCCTAAAATTCTGCTTTCCCATTGCATCACCAAACTTGTTATGCTTTGGGAAGGAGATAAGGAAAAATGGAAGAATTTTATGAAACTAGTTTTACCCTCATTTTCAGTGTCTTATATGCTTCATTTGTGTTCCAGGAACTTCACTGAAAATGGATCAACTTGAAGATTTTCACAAGTAAGAGCTGTTGTGTTCTGCAGATGTATCAATGCATTCATGTACTTGAATGGGTAGTCCCAGTCCCAGCATGTTCCAAATCTAATTTATAATAAAGCTGTGAATCATCTGTTAGATTTTTCATGTTTAATGAACCAGTAGGGACAGGACTGGCAAGCTAATGATTTACTAAAGAAAAAATAATATAAGTAGAACAAAATAGCAAAGAGAGATTTAGATTGTTTGCAATTCAGTTGTGAATATCTAAAGATGAAAGATGTCTTATGACATTGGTGACTGGCAGTCTAAAAATGTACAACTATGCTTAGGATTCGTAAGCATGGTTATATTTTAGATACCATTAATGTGGTCTTCACTTTAATTTTTAGAACAGTTCATCTTGTAGAAGTTTTACAGTTGCATTGTTAGTCAGAATTAATAGCTTTTACACAATGCAGATGAGTGCAAAAAGATACACTGGTGTTGAAGTTTTATAATTTTCATAACTGTTGTAGAAAAATTATGATAAATGGTTGAGTAATAACAAAACAATAATGTCTGTGTTTGAGAGTCCCTAGTGACAGGGGCCCAAAGCTGTTGTTTGTTTAATTTGTACCTAAAACCAGGTCTGCTGATAGGGCAAGAGGGAGCATGTGTTATTATATAAATACAAAGAGGAAGAAGATTTAATTGATATGCAATATGAAAATTAGATTTAGGGGCAGTATTAGGTTTAAAACAAAGTATAACCTGGAGTTGGAAAGGTAAAGTGGTATTGCTTGCAGGATGAATATGTGCAGGTTTGTTTGTTGATTTTGAAGGGCTTACATGAAGACTTTGTGCGAGCTATGAAAAGAAAAAAGCCATCAGTTGTATGGAAAGCCCATGAATTCTTCAAGTGCATGTGTCTATTGATGACTTTGTCATAATTCATTTAAGTTGCAAGGTCTACATAAATTTTTTTGTCTTTTCTTTTACTTATTACAAAATTAGTGTGTGATTGTATGAAAATAAGTAATTGGAATTATTAAGTGTAATGAAGATAAAGTCTGAGATTTTTTGAGATTTTTAATGCTCTTCAATTAAATCAATGTTAATGAAGTAATGCATCTTGAAACATTAAAAGCTGAATCCTAAATATGACTTGAAACTTTAGGTTGGTCCATCTTGACCTGAAGGGAGCTCCTCCTAGAATGAGTTACTATGAGCAGGTAAGGAAGTACACTTTCTTTGTCATCTATAACAATGTTTTGCTGTTTTCATTTTAACTAGGTTTTTTGTTCTGTGATAATAAATTTCATATGGTGTGTGTATATAAGTTTGTTTTCCTGTTCTTATAAATATTATACTATATACATATTCACTTTTTTTTTTTTTTTTTCAGATCTTTCCCGTCATCTCATCATTTGGTGCCACCGGCTTGTTGGTGGAGTATGAGGACATGTTTCCATATCATGACAAGTTGGCTCACTTGAAGGCACCTCATGCCTACACACAGGAAGATATTCTAAAACTACATGAGCTTGCAGCAAAAAGCAATCTCACTGTCATTCCTTTAATGCAAACCTTTGGCCACTTTGAGGTATGTGGTCAATGAGAAAATTTGAAATTTTGAAAATTTTACAATTTGCTGTTTTTTTTATTTCAACCATCTTTCTTGAAGTTGATCTACTTACAAGTTAATATCTACTTGCAATGCTAGATTGGCAAGAATGGCACAATTTCACTTTTGAAAGCATTACTATCATACAATCTAAGTTCTTTTCAGGTCACAGCCTTCCTTATTCTTATTGTTACTATACAGTTTGTGCTGAAACATGATGAGAACCGAGCAGTTCGGGAGGTAGAGGGCTACCCCAACACCTTGTGCCCAACCCACCCTGACTCCTTCCCATTAGTGACTGAGCTGCTCACACAGATAATGAACCTGCATTTCACAGACAAATATCTTCATATTGGTGCTGATGAGGTAGGTAATCCTACAAGCTTAAAATGCTAGAAACATAGATTAATGATTTCATTTTGTGTTGCTCAGAGTAAATACAATAATTGATAGCAGTATATGGAAGGAGCATTTGTTCATTCTCAGATGTTACCTTTCTTTGCATATATGCATAGAGTTAAATTATTTATTTATATTGTTCAGGAAACATTCCTGCAGGTGATAACAATAATAGTATTGATAACATTTTATTAAGCAGTTTGATTTCCCTCTAATGGAATACTTACGTATTTATTTTCAGGCAGGATTATCCTCCATGCTTATTGCAGAACTTAATGTTGGATGATATCTATAAACTGTTTGCAGGTGTGGCATATAGGGAAGTGTCCAAGATGTCAGGTTGAGATGGAGTCAAAGGGAATGTCAACAGAAGACTTATTTCAAATGTGGGTATTTAAGGTGGCACGGTGGTTCAAGAAGGAATATCCTCATGTTACAATTATCATGTGGGATGACATGATAAGAAATATTCCTGCTGAGAAAATCAAAAGTTTGTATCTGTTTTGCCTACATGTTAATCAGTAAGTAGATTTTGATATTGATATTTCATTGATATACAAAGCAAAATAGAGTACTGATATTTACAAGATACATAATGTTAAGCTTCTCATAGCATGGAGAAGTGTCCTAATGGGAGTTTAGTCTTGTTGCTACCATCACTGTTTTGTTTTGTTTTGTTTTTTGAAACTGCTTAAAAATTTATCTAAAAGGTGGCCATAAGAGAGCAGCTGAAAAAAAAAAAAATCAGATACTACAAGGTACAGAATTTGTTTTCATTTAAGGCACAGTTGGTCACCAAGACTCAGGTGGATACTGCTCAGCCTGAACCAACCCACAATTACTTGCATAATTATGAGACTGTATTTTATCTTCACCTGTTTTTTCCCTCATCAGGCAGTGGCCTTTGTGATATTGTGGAACCAATGGTGTGGCAGTATCAGGCCAAAACTTTTGACCTGCCTCCAGGTGTGTTGCACATTTTATTATTAAAATTTGTTTCAGATTAATGTTTTGGTCAAATGTGGACTCGTGGACATGTGTCTGATGTTTGATCACTTATTAACTTTTTTATATCTATGTATAACATCATATATATCTTATTTTGACAGTTTTGCTACAAATGATTAGTTATGTGTCATCAACTAGTAGTGGAATTGTCATTTAATTGTTTGTGTATTAATATTCCACTTCAGGAAGTCTAAGTATATAGAGAGATACAAGTCTTAGTTTTCTTGTCTTTCAAATTCTTATTTGTGTATTTTATGTAATGCATCTGAATATGGTGGATCTTGTTTCCAGTATTACAGTGTTATGTGAATTCATGTTTTTTCAGATTTGTTTGAGAAGTATTCAGCAGTATTTCCAAGTATATGGGTTGCCAGTGCCTTCAAGGGTGCCACAGGGAGTACACAGTTTCTGCCTCCCATTCAGCACCACATCAATAATAACCTGATGTGGTTAACTGTGTTGTCAGAAAAAAAGCATACCAAGAAGTTCAAAGGTATTTGTTTAACTGGATGGCAAAGGTAAGCAGAAATGCTATGCTTCAGAATTTATCATAGAAATCCAGTGCTCAAAATAGCCTTATTAGCATGGGAATTCATCTTCACCAATCTGCTCCTACCCCATCCTCTCCAATACTGGGAGGTGATTAAACCACAATTTATTACCTAAGAACTGCATTTTCAGTAAGTTAAATTTATAACAAGTTATGTTGAAAACATATATTTCAAAATTTATCAATAAAAAAAAAACTTTAAGAGGAGAGCAGTAAGAAAGAAGCAGACAAAAATAAGTCTTTGTCTGTCTATAAAAACTTTTATACAATTGAACACTTATCATGGGAGAAACACATCCACCCGGTTGAACCAGAGTGCATCATTTACTTTCTTCCCCTCAGATATGACCATTATGCTGTGCTGTGTGAGTTGCTACCTGTAGCTCTGCCCAGTCTCTGCTTGTGTCTGCGAGTAGTGTCCCAAGCAGCCTTCACTGAGGCAGACCATGACCTTGTGTCACAGAAACTGGGCTTCCGCCATCGCATTAATGTCCTTCCCTTCCCCAGGTGAGTTCATTGATCTTGTCTTGTTTGGCATGGTCATTCTGTGTCAGGTAGGTAGGCCATGGTGGAGAGTGAGATGGAGTGCTGTAGTGCCACAAATAGTGTCAGATGTTGCAAAGTGTGGCAACATTTAATCAAGGTCATTTCATCTCATCTGTCTGGCTGGCAGAAACATTTTTTTTTTTTATTATCTATTTGGCAACTTTTTCACTCACTGATCCATCAGCTAGGCTGCAAAGATTAACAGTCAGTGATGCATGTGTCATAAGTGGTGACATTTGTCCAAGATCACTGCAAGCACAATTTCTCAGAATCTGAGCAATATTTTGTGCATCTTGTTTTTGATCACTGGACAATGAATGGCATGCAAGCCACAAATCACTTAGGACAAAATCAATCCTATTTATGCCTTACATAAGGCCTGATTTGGCAAAAATGTTATTCAGAAACAGACTTGTGTGTCTCAACATACTGTTGAGTGTTGGCTGCGGTGTTGCAGGGCTGCCAAGATGACACAGCACTGGCCCACTTATCAAAACATGGTCAGCCTAAAGAACTCTTAACTGTATTGAAGTGTGATTTGAATGCTGGACCTGTATGTATATCACACGAGTTAAAACTCTCCAGATCTGCTGGGCAAAGTGTCTCAGAGAACAGTGTCACATACTGTCAGAAAGAGCTTTATCTCCCTTCCCACACTGGTGCTAGGAAACCTTTACTCACTCCACAGCATACTGCAAACAGGCTCAGTTTCACCAAGCAATATATTCATTGGCCCATAGAGAAAAATCTGTTCCATGCTATAAAGTGATGAAAGTGTTTTCACAGTATCTGGGACAATTTGCAAGAGTGTGTAGGCCAAAAGATCTGACTGGTACAACCCAAAATACACTGTAAAAATGGTAAAACATCCAGATTATGTTATGGTTTGGGGAGCATTTACATACCATGGTATTGATAGTTTGGTCTTTTTTGAAAAGAGAGAGTCAGTGAACAGTGAACGATACTCGGAATTGTTATATGACAACTTAAAATTTTAGTGTTATGAGAAGTGCAATACAGATTGTTTCATTCAGGATGGGGCTCCCTGCCACACAAGCAAGCAAGTAAAGGAGTTGTTTGACAATTATGGGTTAGATTGCATCAAGAATCAGCCTGCCAACAGTCCTGATCTTAATCCTATCAAGAACTTGTGATCTTTTCTGAAAAATCAGATAAAAAAGGACACTAGTTCACTGCTGATACTGAGAGCTACATTGCAACAAGTGTAGGAAAATCTTCCAAAAGATAAATTGACTCAATTCCTTGTCATTTACTAGAAGTTATAAAGAAGAAGGGAAATACAACATGATATTAACACTACGGTAAGTCAAATACATTTTATTGTTATTTTATTTCTGATGGGATGGTTACCTCGAAACACTGACATGAGGATCGCTAGTCAAGTGTGTCACTGAATTATGGAGTTCTAATAACCAACCTTTACTAGCTAGTGATTGCTTGTGTGATTCATGTTATCACATTACTTACCTTTAATTTATCTTTGTTTTTTCTGTATTTGCTTTTCATTTTTTTAGTGTTTCATACATGTATATAGTTTTACTCCATATCTCCACTTTTGCAATATTATGCATAACTTTAAGTTTGTTAGATTCCTTAGTTATAGTATTCTCTGAGGATTCATAATTCATTAGTTCTGTACAAACTCATGAATTCTCCCTTGAAGAGTTCAGTAAAATACCCTCAAGTAATTTTTAATAATAATTCCTGCATTTTTGCTTTTTCCCAGATTTTTTTTTCTTTTTTTTTGAGAAATGCTCATATGTAAAGAATTCACCAAACAAAAAGCTTCATCTGCCTTATCCCACTAAACATAGTTTATGTTAGTGGTAGTCACAGTGATATCATGACTTAATGAAAGTAATATATCCTCATTCTACAGGCCACAAGTAATAGAGCAGCAAATGTCCTTTCCTGGTCACAAAGTCTATGTTGGAGTGCAGATGTGGTCAAATTTTGTGTGTAGATACCAAGCAATAAGCAACTCAGAGGGGTAAGAAATATTTATGTTTCTGGTGTTCTTGTTTAATACTCAAGTGATTAAAGGGTAAAATAATAATAAAAAAAATTCTGAAAGGAGAATATTATTAATTCCTTATCTTTCAAAATGCACACCATTCATTAGATGTAGCCCTGTAGTATGCTTGGCAAATTCTCTCTCTCTCTCTCTCTCTCTCTCTCTCTCTCTCTCTCTCTCTCTCTCTCTCTCTCTCTCTCTCTCTCTCTCTCTCTCTCTCTCTCACTAATTAATTAGATTCAGATAAAACTTAAGTTTATATATTCACGTGATATTTGGAGAAATATTAAATAATGTTGTTGGCCTTTCAGTTGTGAAGAAACAAAAAAAACTTCCCTAGTTATTTAAAATAGATTTTGGGTTTGGCTCATAGCTTAATGCATGTGTAATATTAAGCTGACATGGGATTAGATGCATTAAACATTACAGTTATATAAATGTGATCTAAATTTACAGAATGTTGGGATGGTTCAGTGACTACCTAAGGTCCAGAAATTTCACAAACCCTCTCCAGGTGGAAAATATTTTAACCCAAATAGTTGAGTAAGTGTCTAAACATGTAATATTGTATAATGCATTTGATATTGTTTTGCTGAAAGTGGTGTGATCAGTAGAAGATATGATCAAAGTAACAGGAACAGCCACTATGGGAATAGTATAATTCTGTAGCTCTAACACTGATGTATGGATGAGACTTGGGCATAACAACTAAAGTCACATATCAGTGGTAATGGAAATGAGCTATACAAGATTGTTGTGGTGCAAACACAATGGTGGCAAGAATTTTGAAAGTGTACAAAAAGCTTGACATGTCAAATAAGAGTTGGTGGAAGGTGAAACAAGAAGAATGGAGAAGTAGTTACATTCATCATAACTTTATAGTATTTAAAAAAATAATTGATAACCCTACTAAAATATCTTTGGTTATCTGCATGATCCTCAGGGTCCTGGACAACATCCTGGAACTGAAGACTCACCTTGTGCCATGGATGCAGGAGGTGTTCTTTGAAGACACAGTGGAGGAGTGGATTGGTTCCTTTGTTGATCCACTTATAGACAAACTAAATGATGTAGTAAAAGAATGTAAGAAACAAATTCTAATTGGTGGACGAGTCAGAGACTACAAGAAAGCTCAGATGAGATGAAAAGTTAAAAAGAAAAAAATCCAATGAGGAATTTAAATCAATGAATGATCCCTACTGAGACACATTTGTGTCTTACTTTATTAATCACACCATTGTGTGAGCAAGTCAAAATCAGGAATTTGAATTCAGTTTTTAGAATTCTCCAAGATTAAGTAGAGTTAAATTTTTGATAATAGGTCAGCACAAATAAGTGAAGGAAAAGTAATTTTACTTGAACTTTTTGCATAAATTGCTTCATAGTTCATGTATCCCGCCTTGTGTTTGATGTGGATGTTTCCTCTAAATGTTACCTCTAAGAAAATTTTAAACTTTGTTAGTACTTTCCTCTCAAGTGGGAGGATTCTTTGTTCTGCATTTTCTTTTCTTTGGCAAAGGGAGACCACAGCATACTTAATGCCTCCAAGGACCCAGTACATCTCCATATCATAAAGGTGAGCATCAAAGTTATTCCTGGTATGAAAGATCTATCATCAGTTTATTCCTAGTATGTAAGAATCTGCCCAAAATGCAATTTTTCTATGAGGCTGTGTTATTTATTGTAAGAGCATTAGCAGGAAGTTTAATTGTAACAAATTTTAATTGGAAGTACTTTATTGTTTTTAAGTAACAAACTTTTTCATATCTCCAACAAAGTGTTGAAACATCAGGATTGGGTTCAGAAGTAGACACAATGTGAAAATGTTTATTTAACTGGAGTTCATGTTTGTTTCCATAATATGAAATCTCACCCTTCTGTGGTTTTCAGAGGTTGTTACATTGTTTTTCGAAAATCTCAATGTAACAAACTGATGGATTGGTATCATACTTTGACATAGCTTATTTCATACACCACCAATTTTTGTCACCATAATCAAGTTACAAAAGTGGATAATAAAGGCACTTGCCATTATAGATTTATTGCGGACAAGACCTAGCCATCTGCCCCATCCATTTAGATTATTAAGACATCATTGGGACGTCACAGTGCATCACTAGGCTCCAACCCACTGCTGTCCTTTCCATCACAGAGATGCTGCTGTCAACATTACTGTGAAGCTACCTGGTTATTTTTATCCAGTATTATTAAGCTACTACACTTGTACCTCAGTACTACAGAATAAAAGGGGAACATCGGTCCAATGAAGCTGACTGTCCATAGGTACCAACACTGTTAGGGTATGTTAGGAGTGGTTATTATCAACAATTACATTATGAAAGACATGAATGAATACAGTACTGTAATGTACTTTTAATCAAGCACACCACGCCATCCCATGATAACCATGGTCAGTACCCAGGAGAGTAGCAGCAGTGATGAGGAAGACAAGATGCTGGTGACATTACCAAAACTATCAGAAGTGCTACAATTTCTGGAACATCCTAAGAATAGAGATATCAGTGTTCATTATGGAAATCTCAGAATTCTTTGAGAAGCCATAATCAAAGAACAATTTCAAAGTGACAAGCAATTAAAATTTGAAAACTTTTTCAAACCTGTACAGACTCTGATCACCTGATGCACAAGCCCATCCACCCTCACTGTCAGCTAATGAACCACCAGCCTCTACCTCACATTGTTCATGTACTACTGATACATCTGTACCACCAGCACATTCCTACAACCAGTAGTACATCATTGGACCTGCAAAGCTGGCTGGTACTACTGGTGTATCAGGTGAACCTAAAGTTTGTACTGGTTTGAAAAAGCTGCCTAATTTTAATTGCTTGCCACTTTGAAATTATTCCTTAATTATGGCTTCTCAAAGAATTCTGAGATTTCTATAATGAACACTGATATCTCTATTCTTGGTGTGTTCCACAAATTGTAGCACAGTGTCCATACAGCTACACACCTCCACTAGTTTTGGCAATGTCACCAGTATCTCGTCTTCTGCATCACTGATGCTGCTCTTCTGGGTACCGACTGTGGTTATCATGGACACCATGATAACCATATAGAAAATTATGATAATTCAAACACAACACATAAAAAGAGCAAAAGCTATGGAGCAATGAGCTATACATGTTGTTAAATTGATGTAAACAAAGTGACTGCCTGCAAACAAACAGTCAGTTCTCAATGCAGCAGCATGTGTCCAATGTTGCCACAACTCCATCCATGGGACTTTCAGATTGGGCTGGCTGCTCCAGATTTTGCCTGATGCTTCCGAAATACATTAAAGCGAGGTCCATAGTACAGAGGTATGAGTGTATATGATATTTGGGGAAAAAGAGCCCATCACTGCCTTTTACATGTTATTGTAGCACATTGTGAGCTTATAGTATTTGCATTAAGCTAAATTTTCTTCTTTACCTTTGCTTTAATTGAAACTTCCTATAAATTACATGAGTATTTGCACTGTTCTCTTGCTTGCATCTTGTTGTAGGTATAGTTTACTGTACCTAATACTTTCATGCTCAAAATTTGTGAAGCAATGTGTCACTTCCAGGCGTGCCTTATAGATGAAAGGAAAGAAGACATGATGGGTGTACAAATTATGCAAACATGGTACTCAGCACACTATATATTTCATTCATCACTATTGAACATATTCTCTTCTGTGGGGGTGGAGCTGAAGGAGTGAAATCACAACATCCTGACTCCTTCATCTATTGGGTAGCTGGCTGGGTCTAATGCACCTTGATTTACAAGGGCAGGTGCCATTTTTGTCACTTAGTATTAACAAAAATTAACTATGTGAAACAAGTTATCAAAGTATGATCCTAATTAGTTTATTAAAGTTATTTACAAAAGACAATGTAACATTACCTCTGAAATCCAAAGTAATTGTTAAGCAGAAAATGTAAGTAATGCACTGGTAGAAGAGGGTGTTAAAAAAGAAAACATAAAAAAGATGTGACTGGATAGAAAATGGCTTACTTTTTCTGCTTGGGAACAAATTCCAATTTCCTTCAAAGTGCATCCCTTGTGATAACACACATTTAGCAATTATCATTATTCCCTTACTGAAATAGCTCTTAGGTACACCACATTCTTTGTAATGTGTTTTGAGCTCCCAAATTGAGATTTTTCAGAAACATCTTCACTTAGGAATCATCCAGAAATCACAAGGAACCACATCCAGAGAACAAAACAATCTGAGCTATCTGAGACAATCAGCACTTGGCCAAAATATCCTGGACCATGTATTAAATAAAGAAGAAGCAAGAGTATTGCTATGAGCAGTTGTCAGATGCCCAAGTCCCTTTGGACTAATCTTGGGCCATTCTCAGTATTTGATCCAGGATTTTTTAGATAAGCACCAAGGTGCAATTCACACCAGCCCATCCCCTTCCATGATGTCACAAACGTGATAACCATCCACTTCAGAGGAGATAATGTCCATTGCAGGGTGACAGTGTGATGTCAGCCCATCAATCATCAGTCCCACACACCCACCAAAACAAGATGGACCACAAGAATCTCCTTATCATTTTTGCTCTCTTATTGTTGGACAATTTGGAACCAGAAGACTGCCCAGTTAGGCCAGCAAGACGAAGGAGGAGACAAACAGTATGGGCATGGCAACTACTGCTGGAGAGGCCACTACAAGATAGTTATGGATGCAGAGATGAGGGGTGATAGAAATAGCTTCCATGGAGCCTACTGCATGACCCCAGCCATTTTCCAGGAGCTAGTGCAACTAGTTGGTCCTCACTGCAAGTGCTCAAATGCTGTGTGTTTACTACAGGATCAGCTGCGCTGAGGGTGCCTGGCGAGCAATGTTGCCACATTTCCAGATTCGTTGAACAATAGTCTTCGCCTCACACTTTAGGAAAATATATTTAAATATTTATTATTATAATATATTTCTGTGTACAAACACTAATATTTCACATTTTCATGATATTAAGAATATCCAACACCATTGATAAGGGTCAACACCACCGCCATCCCGCTGTCAAAATATGAATATATTTCATCTTTGGACAACGAGACAGCCATGAGCACAGAGGGTCAGGTTCCCATCTAGCTCACAGTTTATGACGTCATGAACAGGGATAGGGAGTGACGGTGACAGGCTGATGTAAAACGCGCCTAAAGTGCTTCCGATTTGCTTAAT
Source organism: Scylla paramamosain (assembly GCF_035594125.1). NCBI lineage: Eukaryota > Metazoa > Arthropoda > Malacostraca > Decapoda > Portunidae > Scylla > Scylla paramamosain. The sequence goes on from NC_087159.1 coordinate 12,026,217, forward strand.
CTTCTAGACATAGAGCCATGTGATATTTGGTGTTTTGAAGATGTCACTGAAAGCATCCCAGTTTGAGAAGCAAGACATACAAAATGTGATGGTGTACCTGGTAGCTTTTTCCAGAAAAGGATTTTCATAGCCAAAGTGATAAGCTTGTATATGGAATCACAAGGGCCTCCTATGAAGATTACTGCAATTATAACCCATAAAAGGAAGCCATATTGTCTGTAAGCCTCAGGTCAAACACTTATTCAACACACCATGTATTATTATGCATATATTCATGTTTTTGCAGGAAGATTATTCAAATATTCACGTTTTGCAGGAAGTATTTTCTATAGTGCAATTTCTACTGTTATTTGTAAACCGAGTTGATTTTTATTAATTAATAAGTTAATAAGTAGCTGCAGTTAAACTGGAAATACAATAAAAATATAACCATTTTGAGTTTTAAAACTCATTGTCTTGCAGCCATGTAGAAGTAATACACAGGGTCAAGATTGATGTGAGAAGTGGAGAGGCACCAGTAGCCAGTTGGCCGTTATAGAGAGGAAGCATTGTATGTGTGGCCTGCTACCCTGCCTTTGCTTGTGTAATCTAAACCAACAATTTTTTTTTTTTTAGGAAATTCTTAATTCCTTTGTTATTCCTATCATGGTATTTCCCTCCACACAAGATGGTCATCTGAGTCTTTTTGCAAGGAAAAGGCTGGGTTTACCTATAATTATAGATAAAAGAAATGCACCCCCAGGAATACAAGCAGGCAGGGTAGTAGAGTAGCAGGGTAGTAGGTCTACTGATGTACCTCCACTTCTTGCAGCAGTTTTGATCTGACTGATACACTGGTGCCAGACACAGTTGTTAACACTGCAGCAATATTTCTGAGGTATTTTTAAATTTTTTTTTTCTATTGTGCTTCCAATTCAATTACAGCTAATGTACTATATAATGGATTTTGGACATGTGGGGGATCTGGCTGAATTTGTATTATACAGTGAATGGTATGAAAAACTTAGAAAATGCTGATGCAAGAGAAACCCATTGCATCAATCAGTCTAAAGTGAAAGCCATTTCTATAGGCAAAGAGAGAGTTTAATTCTCTTATTGTTTATGGAGTTCAAGGATTTGCTCTGCATATTCAAGGTATTATAAACATCCTCAAAATAACTGTACTTGGTGTATTTGGTGCCATAATTCAAACTACTTGATAATGTACCTTACAAATTATTATTTTTTTATATTTGAGAAGCTGTGTTGAGTGATTGTGGTTCATAAACATACTGTGGGGTACATTCTGTGAGGTCTGTGGGTTGTGTTGGGGGGAGAGAGAGAGAGAGAGAGAGAGAGAGAGAGAGAGAGAGAGAGAGAGAGAGAGAGAGAGAGAGAGAGAGAGAGAGAGAGAGAGAGAGAGAGAGAGAGAGAGAGAGAGAGAGCAGGATATTCTAATGTGTCTAGCATTTAAATACTTCCAGTAGAAATAAATACTGCTAGAAGATTCCACTGAATCAGTATTGTGAGCAACAAGAACACTTAAAACTGTAGCTATCTACTATTTCTGTTGCTTCACTTCAACAGGGAATATCTCCCCAAGGGGATGACCACAGCAGATGCAGATGCCTCTTCCTATCTAAACACTCCATTCTTGCCTGTTCAAGTGCTCCACTTGAATTAATCTGGTTCAGATATGTAACTGTTTACTTTCATCTTCCAAATGGCCTTCCTCTTATATTAGGACCTTTACTTTCCCCTTCATATATCTTCTTTATACAGACTTCAGTCTTCATCCTTTTAATTCAGGCAATCCATTTCAGTGTAACCCATTCCAGTAATTCTACCTGCACTAAAACTTTATTAAACTTATGCAAAGAGAAAAAAATATCACTAATTTTCACTACATACAATACCATTTCATTCAATAAACTGATTTTAAGTCACTTTTGATTCTTAAAAATAGGTAAGCATTAATACTTAAGGAATGTACATAAATATGCAAGACAAATTCAATCCTAAAAGTAAAAACATCACTGACTAGACAGAACTTAGTATGCATGTGAGACTAGTATCAGAAGTTGGCTTATATAAAATTAAGATCATACCTCCAACTTTGGCAAAAAATCATCTACTGACAAAGAATAATTCAAGTTAATACTGCAACTTAAACCTAATATGTATAGGAGCCTTGACAAGAAATATTTCAAAGTTAATACTGCAACTTCCATGCATATTACATAACCTTAAAAAAATTAAAACTGAAAACTGAGGAGTTACAGTTGGCTCTGAGAATTTTGGTATATGCCATGGCATGGTTAGGACCATGCTGGCAGAACCACACAGCTGAGCAGGAAATGTTCCCCAAGGTTAAAAAGGGATGGAGAAGCTGATGGCAATGCTGCTTGGGGCAAAAGATTGTTAGGTGTTTTGGTCTTAGGCAGCATCTGGAGACATATCCTGTCCCACTATGCTTCTGCCAGATATTGCCCTCATGCCATGACATGATGTGTACCAAAATTCTTGGAGCCAACTGTACCTGCCACCAACTATTGCACTGAAAATTTTACCCAACTTGATGGGATCTTTGGTTGGCACTATTCATCAATGTAATGGAGGATGCACAAAGAACAATGGCAGTAAACTTGTCTCCTACATATGCAAGTTAAATATACCTTAGGCAAATTCCTAAGAAAAATATCAATTTATTTTGTAAGTGATTTCATACTCTCCTCTTATGAGAGCAGATTGTACTAAGTGGAAACAATCAGTTCTGAATAAAGACACTATTCCACTGTATCTGAGTATACCTGTAATGGGGATAAAAAGAGAAATGTTTACACTACTAAACTTTTCCACTACAAATTAAATATTTATGTTGTGCAGTATGGCTACAAAATGACTGGCTGAAAGGCAATGACAATAATAAGAATAAAGAAAATGGAGGAAGAAACAACACTACAATGGAATGTGAAAGCCTAAAGAAGTCATGTAAATAATAATAAAGAAAAATCTCTATCTTGATGCTGTAAGTGTAAACATTTCCTCTTCACCTGTAAGAGGAATCCACCACAAGGTAACAACTACTTTCCTGTACAAGAGTAGGTGAGTGTAAGGAAAATTACACACGAGACAACACCTTCACTTCAAAGGTGCTCATTCAGAGACTTTACTCATGAAATTTAGATAAAAATTCTGAGATGGTTGTGTGCAATTATTAAGTAATTACTATATAGAGGCACTAACAATCATCACAAAGTTCTCCTTCCCTAATCACATGTAAAAAAATATCCGAGGACTTCTGCATTATTTCTACACAAAGTCTGCTGTCCCCAATGGAGAAAATGTTTGTCAACCAACTCATCCAAATGCTTTGTGTGATATATTTAAATGTGAACATTTTGCTCTGGAGCATTAAAAATTTTATAATGAACCATTTGTTTTTATGCCCCTCATATCTCCTTTGCCCATCAACCTTTGTACTCACTCACTGTCTAAACAAGGTCAATCTCTTCTTCATCCAAAAGACGTTCCTCTTCACTTCCATCATCACGTCTCTTATCTTTCTCCATAGTTTTCCTTAAAAAGAAAAAAATATTAGAAACAAATTTTTATTCAGTAACACTGGTATGAAAACAATGTTTATCTCTCAATAATGAAAGTAATAAGAATGAAAGCACACAGTACTCATTGTTTCACCATTAGACACAAACAATGATGCCCAAGGCTTGTCCTTTCTCTACACCAGTTATTTTCACAAAACAACATGAAAAATGTAGAAGGTAATACAGGTTTAACTCCTTTACAATCTGCCATGTGTTTTCACACACAAACTTCAGTAACATCCTATACATCTTTGGCCACCTGTGTCAGGGTGGTGCAGTGATTCACACATTTAAGTTGTACAACTGCAAAGTTCCAGGTTCAAGTTCTCATCAGCTATAGATAGCTTGTGTTGCTCTCCTTTTGTAGATCTAATTCCTCACATTCCACCGAGGATATGACCAGCAATCCTGTCTCCCTGTGTGCATACATGTGTGTGTGTGTATGTGTGTAGTTCCATAGAAGCAGAAGGCCTATTATCATGATTTGTGTATGTGTGTTTGTGTGTGTGTGTGTGTGTGTGTATTTACCTAGCTGTATTGTACAGGGCATGAGCCAAAGCTCATTTTGTCCTATATCCATAAAGTACAGGGCATGAGCCAAAGCTCATTTTGTCCTATCTCCATAACCATATTTATCCAGTTTCTCTTTAAACATGTCTACACTGTTTGCCAAAAACCACATCTTCCTTCAAATCATTCCAGATTTAAATAGTTCGATATGGGAAGCTGTATTTTTTGATGTCGCTCAAACATCCACTCTTCTTTATTTTCTTCCCATGCCTCCTCGTCTATCTCTCTCCCTCCTCCATCTGCGGTGCAAAGTAATTTCTGTCAATTCCTTCTATACTGTTTACTAATTTGTACATTGTTATCAGGTCTCCTCTTTCTCTTCTCTCTTGTAATGCTGGTAATCCCACCTCTTCAAGTTTCTTCATAACTTAAAATCTTTCAATTCTGGTACAATCTTTGTTGCTATCCTCTGTATTCTTTTCAGTTTCCATGTATCTTTTTTTCTATGTGGAGCCCAAACTACTGCTGTGATTTCCAATTTAAGTCATATTGTGCTTGTTATAATTTTCTTCATCATTTCTTTATCTAAATAGTTAAATCCACCCTAATGTTTGTTAACAAGCTGTATGTAGACCTAAATATTCCATTTATGTGCCATTCAGGTGATAGTGTGTCCTGGATCATTACTCCCAAATCTTTTTTTCATTACTTTTTGGTATTATTTTTCTCCCATTTTGTAATTCCATGAGTGCCTCTTTACTTTTTCCTATTTCCAACATGTGGCATTAAATTCTAGTTTCCATCTTTGGCTCCATGCATGTATCTTTCCAATATCTTTTTGCAACTCCTTGCAGTCATGTTCATCCTTTATTATTTTTATTATTTTTGCATCATCAGTGAAAAGATTTATATAGCTATTTAGATATTCTATCATATCATTTACATACATTTGAAACGTAACAGGTACCAACACAGATCCTTCACGCCAACTTGAATTAGTGTCTCTAATTACTGTTCTCACTTTTCTCCCTTGTAAATAAACATCCATCCATCTCTATGTTGCTCCCTTTAATCTGCTTTCATTCTCTAACTTCCATTTCCACCTCCAGACTTCTGTGGGGAGCTTTATCAAATGTTTTTTTTGAGATCCAGGTATACTGCATCAACCCGTCCGTCCCTCTCTTGCACTCTACCTATTACTCTCATATAAAAGCTCAGTAGAGTTGTGACACAGGATCTCCCTTCCCTGAATCCAAATTTCTTTTTTGTAATTATCTTTTCATCTTCTAAATTTTGCGCCCATCTATCTTTAATTACTATTTCACAAAGCTTGCTTACAGTACTTGTTAGTGACATTGGTGTGTAATTTAATGGTTCCATTTTATTTCCCCCTTTGTATATTGGGACCATGTTAGCTCTTTTCCATTCCCTCAGTATTTTTCCTTCTTTTAACAAGCTGTTGATTATATCCCATATGGGTTACTCCATTTCTACTCTGCATTCTTTTAATATCCATCCATTTACTTGATCTGGTCCCATAGCTTTTCTAACATCCAGCTCTTCCAGCAGTTTCTTGATTTCTTGTCTCTTTACTTGTATGTCCAGTATTCCCTCATTGTGATACCACTTTTGGAGCCACAAAATCAGTTTTCTTTGTAAACACAGATTGAAAACTCTCCTTTACTAGTTCACTCATCTCCTCAGTAGTTTCATAAATTCTTCCTTTTCTTTTTAACTTGTTTATATCATCCCTATGTTTCATTTTTTTTCATTTACATATCTTTAGAAGAGTTTGGACTCTTCCTTTTATTTTCTTACTAGGTCACTTTCAAAATTTTTCTTTTCTTATTATATATATATATATATATATATATATATATATATATATATATATATATATATATATATATATATATATATATATATATATATATATATATATATATATTCCTTGCCTTTCTGTATTCTTCCCTAGTATTTCTGTTAAGTATTCTCATCATTTTCCTCCATGCCCTGTCGTTTTTCTTTTTTGCTTCTGCACACCTGGCATTATACCATTCATGCTTCCCAATTTTCACTTTATAACTTGGTACAAACTGTTGCACCCCTCTCTATAGTTGCTCAAAAATAACTCATATTTTTCTTGCACCACTTTACCTTCAAAAAGCTCTTTCCAGTTTTCCATAAAATTTATTAAGCTCTGCAAAGTTTGCCTTAACATAGTTTTCTCATCCATTTTTAAATTATTCATTCCTGTGCAACACTGTTTCCTCCTGTAGTACTACTTCTATTGTCACATGATCACTTCTTCCCAATGGACTCAGACAATGTATACTTGGTCTACTTTCTTGGGTTTTCATAAACACTAAGTCTAACTGTGATGGTTTTTTCTTCTCTGCATCTTGTAGGTTTGTTCACCCCATTGTTTCATTGTATTCACCATCATGGTATGCATACGTTATTTGCTCCATGATCAGACATTTTCTTTCACTTCCATCTCCTTCCAGTTAATTCCTTTAGTGTTGAAGTCACCTACTAAGAGCACTTTGTTACTTTTCCTTATCATTTCCTCTATGCTATTTCTTGTTTCTAGTTGCATAATTTTATATCTATTGCCCATGCATTAGTTTTTGGTGGTATGTACATCACAATAACTTTCCTTTTTTTCAATTTCTTTGATCTTAATCACAACACTCAAAGTTTCCACCATTCCATCACCATATTCCACTTCCTCAGCAACAATATCTGTGTGTGTGTGTGTGTGTGTGTGTGTGTGTGTGTGTGTGTGTGTGTGTGTGTGTGTGTTCATGTTGTTTATGCAAAATAGATTAGTGGCTGCAAAGGTTCTTCCATAACTTCACTGACCTGAACACATAACCATTGATGAGTGCATCAGCAGAGACTTTGCGCTTGTCCCGATGGTGCAATCTGCATGCCACTGCCCCAAGAACCAGCCCCAGTACCACTAGGCAGGCTGGAAAGGACATGAAAAACTATCAGGCACTAGCTTAGCCACAATAACTGATGTATTTTCCCCATGTAAATTGTTGTTTACTGAAATCTATATGAATGACCAAAGAATTGAACATTTGTTAATAACTGAAGATAATGTATCATGGAATCTTATTAAGAGGAGTTTGAAAACATTTTATAAAAATAAAAGATAAAATCCATATTTAGAAGAATTCACTCAAGATTCTCTTAAAATTTTTTTTGTCCAGATTTAGTTCTGAAATTATTAATAAAAAAAGCCTTCCCTCTACAAAAATTTGTTAGAATGATAATGTTTTCAAGAACTGCACCTTTCTACCAAGACAGCTTTATTAACCTTATCCTACTTAATAATCACTGGAAGCAAAACATCTACTTTGGTTTACAGTGCTCATATTAGCATCAAGTACGTCTTGAGTGGTTGTGAAGCCTTAAAATATATGTGAGGAAATAACTTATATTAATAAACATTATCATGAATAAAGCTTTCATTAGGAGTAGCACAACCAGTCTGTATCATGCTAAAGTAATAAACATGAGATAACAAGGAAGTGAACCCTGTGGCATTAATAAACAAGCAGGACTGCAGGTGTTTGTTACAAGGGGTGTTCAATGAGTTCTCGGCCTAACATAGGAAGGGAGAATGGAGCCCACCATGGTTGGAACACACATTTGTAGCAGCTGGCATCCTCCCAACATATTTTATTCAGTTCAACAATGACTTTTCATGAGTGAGGATGATGACCTCCAGCAAAATGAGTGAAGTTGAACAGTGGGCTATGATAGTTTTCCATGATTCACAGGAGAGCACCACAGTTGACTCATGAGGGGTTGAGGGCAGGACTAGGGGACAGTGCCCTATCCTATTTCACTGTCAAATGCTGGGCTGCTTTCTTCAAGCAGGGCTGAGACTCATATAAGAATGACCCCCAAAGTGGTGGTCTATCAACAGCAGTCACTATGGAAACTAGCCATACCAGAGCATGGTCATGGATGACTGCTGAATCTTGGTGCAGTACATTGTTTCTCAACTGGGGATCATTAATCGATCTGTTGTTACCATCTTGCAATATCACCTCAACCCTTCCAAGATGTCTGATGGGTCCCAAAAATGCTGATGCCTGAGCAGAAGAGGAACTGGATAATGACTTCAATGGAGATGTTGATCTTTATGAGAGCGGATCCAGAGGGATTCATGGCCTGAATTGCAACCCAGGATGAAATGTGGATTCCTCACTTCAATCTGGAAACCAAAGCCGAATCTAAACAATGGAAGCATCCCTCCTCTCTAATGCCACAAGTATTCAATGTCATGAAGTCATCCCGGAAGGTCATGGTGAGTGTTCTGGGACTCTGAAGGGATCCTCCTTATGGACTTCTTGGATCATGGTCACACCATTAACAGACCATATTATGCTGATCTAATGGAGAAGGTTTGGAAGGCTCTGCTTGAGAAATGCCAAGGAAAAGTGACCCGAGCTGTTCTTTCAAAGGACAATGCTCCTGCACACAAGAGCATGGTGGCCATGAGCAAAGTGGTGTCCTCCAGCTTCGAACTGTTGCCTTTCACCTTTTCCCACACATGAAGAAGCACCTGCAGGGTTTCACTAATGATAAGTCCAAGGAAAAAGTCATGGAGGTTTTGGAGGGATTCAACCCACCATTGTTAACAAATGGATCTTCACAGCTAAAGATGAGACCAGAGAAGTGCATCATGGTCAAAGGTGATTACGTTGAAAAACACAAAAAAGTAAGATGAGTGAACCTTTGCTCTATTTTTTGCTCCTTCTAGGTTAGGACAAAAACTCATTGAACATCCCTCATAGTTCTATGTATGATACATTTGTAATGAAAACATTCCTTATAGTCTAACTAAACAGAACTGCACAAAAACAGAGGAAGGACACTGCAGGAAAGATACTACTGTAAGTGACTGTACAAGAAAGTACGAATATGGCATTTCAACATTACACAAGATGCTTTGAGGTCAGATCTGCAGGTCCTGTCTTTTAGGTACATAGATTTTTATGTGCATAACAACTACATTAGGTGCATCAAATGAAGCATTTTGTATTAAAAATTGTGTTCAAACAAGAAATCAATCACTTGTTTCAGTGACTCTATGCATACCCAATGCAGCATGCTCTAAACAACAGCAAGACAGATGATGCAATGGGTCAGGATCTCACTTGGCATGTGTTGACCTAAGAACTTTTCACTCAAGTCTAAGCTTTGTTCAGCTCAATGGCACTCATAACTCTCAATACAAGCCTTTATGCTGTTTATACTGAAAGAATACATTAAGCTATTTTCTTTTCATAAAACAGGAAATAATTAACTGAGAGTAACATTAATAAATACTACAGAAAACTAGTTTTCTGCGTAGTTTAGACATTTCATCCTTCTGTAAATTCTACCATGAGAGTAACCATAATGGAAATGGCTGTTATCTGTGCCTTACCATGCACAGAGTCCTTACATTGTTATCCCATGCATAGTCCTTACTTACATTTTTATCCATTATTCATGCCATTCTCTTAAACACTTTTCTCCTCTATCTTCCTTTCCTGCCTTACATGCTTCTTTTCCTTTTATATAAACTACACTTTAAACTTGCACATCACATATGGAGAGGACAAAACCCATCAAAATATGGTGATGTGGTGATGGGAATGTGAAAAATCAGAAGGAAGTTCACTTTAATGGCTTACATATAATAAATGCAAAACACAACAGGCACAGGATGGCATCATGCTATGTGGTAATGAGCACCCATATAGAGAAGAATACAGGATATGAGCAGTTTATTTTTTATTTGTATATGTGTAATATGGAGATCAGATTAACAAGCAAAGTGAGCTGGACATTCTGCTTGCATTTAGGAAAGGATCTCTATAAGAATGGGAAAGCTTTTTCAGGCATATTAATGGACATGGGCATGGAGGCATAGCTTAAATACCCATGAATATTAAATATTCTCAAAAACAATATAAGACATTTCCTATCTCACAACTTTGAGAAGGCAGAGTATTTAACAATTACTGAATCTAAACATCAATCTTGTTAGTCATGAGAAAATGCAACTTTTGATGATGGGAGACACTGCCAGAAATACCAGCAACATACACCATAAACCATTCAAGAATTTTATAAAAGATATGATAGACATATTTGCCTGATTTCCTTTTACTAATTCATTGTTTTGTTTTCTTTTACTAATAATCTGCATGTAATAAGGAATATGCATACGGTATATTCCTTCCCTATGGTTTCTCAATCAAAAGGGAACCAATACATCAAAGATAAATATTCATATAAAATGTATTATGAAGACTATAACTTTAATGCTCAGAAATTTTGTTCATAAAGGAGTATAAATATTTTGAACATTTCAAAGTAAAATCTAACAAGGGTTCACAGTAGTATTACAAAAAAAAAGAAATATTAAATCAACAAGCAAGAACCAAGGGATATTTTACTTCTAAGAGAAAACTGGGTAATTTGCAAAGGGATGACTGTGCAAAATACAATTTGCCAAGACAATTCACCTAGAGCTCACAAAAAGAGCATAACTAGTATATAGTAACAGCTAAAACTTATGAAAAGACAAATCATATTCAGTCTGAAAAACAAGGAAAGAACCATTCACAATATCAGAACTCAGGTGATAAAGACAAGAGAATATAAGAATGATTGAGAGTTAAGAAACCAGAGATAATGACTTAATGAGATTGAAACATAGCCAGTTTCTGAGAGGGAGCTCTTTAAGAAAATGTGGTGAAACATACTCATAGAATTCAGAATGACACAAATCCTGAATGCATGAACAATAAGCCACATGCTTTTACCACCAACTACAACATAACAGTGATGGTTAGTGTGAACCCTGACAGTGATCTTGTTTTGTTGTCATAATCAAAAGTCAAATAATATATTACAGTCACTTTCATGGTTTCTTTCAATCTTCAGTCCTGACCTAAAATGTTAACTTTTAGGTTTTGTATGAAGATTCTCAGTACATTAGAACACTTTAAAAATTGAGGATAAACACAAAACACAATAGATGTGAATGCAGGTTAGTCAGTGAATCAATAAGATAAACTATCTCTAGGCCCTCATGCACATTCACACAAATGGAGCTACATGGTTACTGGTGCAAACAAAGAGGTTAAGAAACAGCACAACAGGCAAGATGCTGACCAAAGCAGCAGAATACCTGACTATGTCACTTGTTGCGGGATAGCAGAAGCCACAGCACCATTGTGCCTGATAGCAAACAGGAAGCCATTTAATGCTTGTCATCACCTGCCTCACTGGGTCATGTTAAATCACCACCACCAAAGTGAAAAGACATCACACAACAGTCAGGTTAGAACAATGAAAACTTCAATCAGGATCATGGTATTTCACTATGATATAAAATTTTGTATAACTTCAAGTAGTAATATGTATATCCATTACTTATTGGCAATTTCTAATGCCACTGCCTAATGCATTGGATAACAATTAGTTACCTTAAAAAGTTCATGACATATATCAAAACCTTCAACAATTGCTTACATGCTGATATGAAACATCAAGACAGATCATAAAACAAACAACAAACACTTACAAATGAATAGGTTATCCTAACAATCCAATCAATTACAAATGAATCACCACCTGAACAAATATTCTTAAATTTTCAAAAAGCCAAATCATACCACCATAACATTCACTGTGCCTATCATTTTTTTGCTCCTTCAAAGCAAGACATCGCTTGAGCAATGTTCTATCATGAAACATGATAGCATTTATGTTAATTATAAGAAACAATCAATGGCTGCCATTTCTCAGTCTCAATCTTGGATAACTTGTGTAATTCCTTCTTCACATGTAATCATCCTTCTCATACTTTTCGTACCAGAACACTGCCTTTTTTCACCAATAATATTCATATTCTTGTGACATAATGATCAATATCTGTGAAGGTGAAAGTACTATGTTATGTATTTATCAGCTCATCTATAACCATCTGCTGAATTAACCTTGCCAATGTGTTGCCTCTACTGGGCAAAATGGACACAAGAGGAATGTTTGACAATGATATTTAGCTTACTTCAAAGGAAGCACCTTTGACTCAATAAGAGACAATACAACAAAATATCACCTCCTAGGATGAGGAGGCAGTAGACACCTGTCAAAACAACAATTACTCCCAGTGAGGTCATAAGCAATGGATCAGGGGGTGCTGTGAACTTATCATTAACCCAGCTGTGACCTCACTGAACATTTCCCTTTGTGTCTCACAACACAAGGGGACAGACACAGCCTGCCCTCTAAAGACAACTCTCTTCCTTCACACAAAACTACATGCACCTAATTACACACACACCCTTCACTCAAAATTCAAAATTGTCATGGCAACTCCTACACCAGCCTCAGAGTCCCAATCTGGGAAGGGGATCACAAATGTCCACAAGTCAGACTGCTCTTCTGGTATCAACCCTAAGTGTCTTGACACCATCCCCTCAACTTTTTCTTCATTAGCTTCTGCAACATTCACGGTCTAAGATCTAATTCTCAATCTGTAGAACACCACCTCTCCTCTACTAAACCTCATCTTCTTTTCCTCATCAAAACACAGGTGTCTGAGGCAACTGAGAGTTGTTCCTTTTGTTCCCTCCTACTTTCTCCATCCTCATTTTCAACCCAAAGCTAGATATTGTGTTTATGTGCAATACGACTTAACCTGCTCTCATGCCTACAATCTTGAATCTTCCTAACTTTCCACCATCTGGCTATGACTACAGAGTCACTCAAACAAAATTTGTCTGTGCTGTATAGCTCTCACCTAACTCCTCTGACTATGAGGAATTCTCTGACTACTTAACTTCCAAAGTGGAGAACATTTTGACTCCTCCTTTTTGTGGAGATCTCCATTCTTGGAGACTTCAATGTTCACCACCAGCTTTAGCTTTTCTCTCCCTTCACTGACCATCCTGGTGAGCTAGCCTTTAACTTTGCTATCCTCCATGACCTAAAGCAACTGGTGCATAACCCAACATTCTTGACCTTTTCCTAACCTTTAATCCTGCTTATGCTGTCACCCAATCTTCTTCATTGGATTCCTCTGATCACAATTTCATATCTGTATCTTGTCCTATCACTCCAATCCCTCCTCAGGATCCCCAAAGCGGAGATGCCTCTGGCATTTTGCCCCTGATAATTGGAGGGAACTGAGGAGGTATTATGCTGATTTTCCTTGGAATGACTTCTGTGTCAGAGACTCACCTCTGTGTGCTGAGTGCATAACAGAGGTGATAGTGTTTGGCATGGAAGAGTACATTCCTCACTCTTTCTCTTGACCTAAACCTTCCAAACCTTGGCTTAACACAGCCTGTACCTCATGCTATACATAACAGGGAGATAGCCCACAAAGGGTACTTGAACATTCTATCAACTAAATCTCATGCTCTTTATATTTCTGCCTGAAATCATACCAAGTCTGTTCTCCAACTAACCAAAAACACCTTCATTAATAGAAAGTGTCAAAATCTTTCAAGATCTAACCCCCCCACCTTTGTGATTTCTGGCACTTAGCCAAAAACTCTCTAATAACTTTGCTTCTTCACCTGTCCCTCCCTTATTTCAACCAGATAGCACCACTGCCATCTCATCTATTTCTAAATTTGAACTCTTCACTGAAACATTTCCTAAAAATTCTATCTTGGATGATTCAGGGCTTGTTTCTCCTCTTCCTCCAAACTCTGACTACTTCATGCTACCCATTAAAATCCTTCCTTCACAGTAATGTTTTCAATGCCCTCGCTGGCCTAAACCTTCAGAAGACTTATAGACCTGATGGGGTCCCTTCTATTGTTCTCCGAAACTATGCCTCCGTTGCCAAGCCAAACTCTTCCAACTCTGTCTATCAACATCTACCTTTCCTTCTTGCTGGAAGTTTGCCTACATTCAGCCTGTTCCTAAAAAGGGTGACCATTCTAATCTCTCAAACTACCCTCCAATTGCTTTAATTTCCAGCCTATTTAAAGTTTTTGAATTTATCCTCAACAGGAAGATTCTTAAATGTCTATTATTTCACAACCTTCTATCTGATTGCCAGTATGAGTTCCATCAAGACCACTCTACTGATCTTCTGGCTTTCGTTACTGAGTCTTGGTCATACTCTAAGAGATTTTGGTGAAACTTTTGCTATTGCCTAAACATATCAAAAGCTTTTGATAGAGTCTGGCACAATGCTTTGATTTCCAAACTAACCTCCTATGGCTTCTAACCTTCTCTCTGTAACTTCATCTCAGGTTTCCCTTCTGACCATTCTATTGCTGCTGTGGTAGATGGTCACTATTCTCCTAAATCTATTAACAGTGGTGTTCCTCAGGGTTCTGTCCTGTCATCCACTCTCTTCCTATTATTTATCAATGATCTTCTAAACCAAACATATTGTCCTATCCCCTCCTACATTGATGATACCACCCTACACTTTTTCACGTCTTTTCATAGACGTCCAACCCTTCAGGAAGTAAACAATTAATGCAGGGAAGCCACAAAACACCTGATTTCTGATCTCTCCAAAATTAATGATTGGGGCAGAGCAAACTTAGTATTGTTCAATGCCTCAAAAACTCAATTCCTCCATCTACCAACTTGACACAACCTTCCAGACAACTATCCCCTCTTCTTCAATGACACAATGTACCCCTCTTCTACACTGAACATCCTCAGTCTGTCCTTTACTTATAATCTAAACTAGAAACTTCACATCTTATCTCTAGCTTAAACAGCTCGAATGAAATTAGGCATTCTGAGACATCTTCACAAGCTTTTCTCCCCCCCACCCCTAACTCTGTACAAGGTCCTTATATGTCCATGTATGGAGTTTGCTTCACATGTATGGGGGTTCCACTCATATAATTCTTTTAGACAGGGTGGAATCAAAAGCTTTTTGTCTTCTCAATTCCTCTCCTCCAACTAACTGTCTTCAGCCTATTTCTCATCACTGCAATGTTGCATCTCTTGCTATCTTCTGTAACTATTTTCATTTTAACTGCTCTTCTGATCTTGCTAACTGCATGCTTCCCCTCTTCCTGCAGCCTCACTGCACAAGACCTTCTTCTTTTTCACATCCCTATTCTGTCCACCTCTCTAATGCAAGAGTTAACCATTATTCTCAATCATTCATCCCCTTCTCTGGTAAACTCTGGAACTCCCTGCCTGCTTCTGTATTTCCTCCTCTCTATAACTTGAACTCTTTTAAGAGGGAAGTTTCAAGATATTTATCCTTCAATTTACAATGATTCTCTTGAAATCTCTTTTGGGACTGGTGCCTAAGTGGGGATTTTTTTCCTTTTTTCTGGTTTTGTTTTCCTTGGCCAGTGACCCTCTTACGTATAAAAAAAATAAATAAATAAATAAAAAAAAAATAATAATAATAATAATAATACATATAAAAAATGTATAAAAAAATAAAGCATGTTTGACTCATTGAGAGATTATACAAAATATCACCTATGAGTACTGTCAAAGTAAAAGTTAACCAAAACAAAGAGTAACAACTGAATGACAGTGGATGTCTGTTGTTTTCTTGGAAGATTTTGTTTCCTACTTCAGCCTTTAGGTTCTTAATTTGCCACAAGGTCTTATAAAAATTAACTCTTTTATAAGTGATAATTCTACCACCTTTTCTTAATGTCATTGTTCTGAACCTAACCTCACAAAGCAAGTACATCACTACACCTCACAAAGCAAAGTACATCACTACAATATAAAAATGTCATTTTGATGAATTACCATTTCATACATGCTACTTGCTTTTTTAACTTTTCCAAGAAGTCCTCTTGATTATGAAAAACAAATATGAAATTAATATACTTTAACCAGAAAAGTTAGATAAATAAAGCAAAAAATAATTCTCCACCATTTGATATAAAGCAAAGGATAAAATTTGGTCATAGGGCATCAATTCCCACTTTCCATTCCTCTGAAAGCACCAACCCAAAGTGTAGGGCTGAAAGAAAGAAAGACTTCCATCTCATAGAACAATAAGATGCCTACTTGCCAAAAATGATTTTTTCCACCAGTTGCAAATCCTGGAAATCATCATTATTAATGTTATTATTATAATCAATATTATTATTATTATTATTATTATTATTATTATTATTATTATTAATTATTATTATTATTATTATTATTATTATTATTATAAAAAAACTTGTAAAGACCAACACTGAAGAATCAAAAGATTGTACCACCACCAAGTGTCAGCATGAATCAAGATAGCTGGAAAAAATCAAATTAAAAATAAAGATTAAAATAAAAAAAACAAAAGATTTATAAAAATACAATATAACAAAAAATACAACTACTACCATTATGTTACTTATATAACCTTATGTTACTTTATAGCAGAAAGACATCAGCTGATTTTTAAAAGTCCATCAATAGTTGAGGAAGTTACACCCTTGGATAGCAAACTATTCCAAAGCTTGCAAGTAGGCGGGAAAGTAAAGCAACCTAAAAACTTGAGATGTAGAGCATCAGCCAATTTCAAATGTCAAAGTTAATTGTAATATTAGTAGAAGAGCTCAAGCAATCTTCACAAGAACACCTGCTGAAGGTTCCCATTGCTATGATAATCAAATTTTTACATACAAAAGGGAACACTGAACAAATAAATATGATTAAAAAAAAAGTGCTAAAAGTTGCTATGGAAAACACAAGAATGTTGAACTAATAATATGAATAAAAAATAAGTAGCTGAAAGTTGTCTGATAAAATTCAAACTAACATATCCTTAAAAATAATCAAAAAATAAAAATATTCTGAATTTTTTATTTTTTTTTATTTTCTTGGCTTGAAAACCCACTAACAGAAATCATATTTTGCATACATAAGAAGTATAACATTTTTCTCCTTCCTTGAGATGTAGTTCCAAAGTTAGTCTCTTATTATACAAAAGAACATAAAAAAAAAAAACACTACAAAGAATCCCTACAATACACCTTAATAGAAAAGAAATTCCAACAAGAATAAAATATCATCAAAGTACTAACCCACAGCAACAAGGAGAGGCTCAATGAGGCGTGAGGAGATGGGGCGTGCCAGAATGGTCTGAATGTTGTCCAGTGAGCCGTTGTTGGGTCCTGGAGGAAGCCCCAGCATCATGCACACCAACGGGTACACGTCGACATTGCTGAAGTCCTCAGAGATGAATTTCTGTCGGAAGGAAGGTCCCACTGCCACAAAGATTGGCTCCATGCTTGGGTTGTCTACCTCATATCCATGGTCACCAAACACTTTTGTCACTGTAACACAAGAGGCAGTGAGGCAATGATGTACAACTCATTTGTGTTACACTGCCAATGGTGTTCAATGTACTAGATATGCATCAAAACTCTATTAGATATTGAACAAAGATATGCAGTGACTTTTTTGTATTAGATATTGAATAAGATATGCACTAACTTTTATAATGAAAAAATTATATGGAGGGTTTCCTTTTGCCTTTCCTCCTCACAAAAGACATGCTAAAAATTAAAGTCATGAAGTAAAAACATTATAAGCTTTAACTCACAAACAACACACACACACACACACATAAACACACACACACACAAAAAAATAGCAATATGTCATAAAAATACATTATTAGAGGTTCTGCTGTATGCAAACAACATACATAAACATAAAACAATACAAGTTTCATTCATTCCTAAATAAATATAAAAATATAAATACATACACAGAAAAGAAGACTTCATTCCTTTTCAACTTGGCTCTACATCTTCACCTGTCTACCACACACTTACACCTCATTCACACAAACACCTCACTATAAATGAGCCATGAACAAAGTGTCTTCAGCACTTACAGCCAGGATATCCCTTCTCCTGATAATTCTTGATGTAATCTGTGAAGTCCTGAAAGACATAGCCCACATCAGACACCAAGGTGATGCTGCTGATGCGTGGGTTATCCCTGTAGTGCCAAGCCTTCATGTGTGAGTCCTCCTTCAGGAACACTTTGTAGTGGTTTGAGAGACTCCCATTCTTCAGCTCGGCATAAACATACAGATCCTTCCCTGCAAAGGTTTCATGCACCACTTTTTAGGCTGAAAAATAAATCTATAACTTATTTGCCTATCAACGTTTTCTGTTCTGTGCTTCCTGGTTCTTCTGTGAGGGTTAGTATTATTTACGTACATTTTGACAACTTCATACCCTTCTCCAATAATATTGTGCCTGGAGTCTACTCACTTGTGTTTACTTTTTTCACATCAGTGTAGCCAACCCCTGAAAGCTTCTTTGCCTTATACAGACAACAAAATTACCCTACATTTGCCTTCAGCACCCTACAGCTCAGGACGAAAATGTTCATATACTCCAAGGTAATTTCTATTCTGTTCTGTGAAATGTGTCATTATTCCTCAGGTATTGACACAGTAGGTAAAGTAATAAATCAAATTTATATTGTAGATTATATAATCATTTTCCAAGAAAAACAGTGATACATATTGGGCCTCTATGAATAAAATAAAACTTCCTTCTAAAAGAAAATCCATTACACATAATTCATATCTTTTTTCAGGCCAAAAACTGGAATAGGAAGAGCTTTCCAGACATAATTTAAAGATTTTTAAAGACTTATTTTTATCATACGTAGATACATTATGCAGATTGTAGTGTTCCAGTTTAATTGTCTTATTTCTACAATCTTCTTTCTTTGCAACCATACTAGATTTCATTACTAGAAGCGCATTCAATAGTTTTGGCCTCATTTTATATCTCTTCTTTGTTTTGGTGTCAGTTAGCATAGAAAAAATTCTCTCAGTCTCAGCATTGGAGTGGGGTAAGGATAGAACCAATTTAGCCACTTACACCAAGTTTCTAAATACTGGTTTCTCAACATCTTCACATCATTTAAGGAAACCCCAAACTCAGTGTTTTCTTCTTTAGCCCTCTCATTTCTTCCTCATCAAAGCAAATGGATAATTTTCTCCATTCCTCATCAACATCACTATTTTCATCCAACAAATTATTATATTTTTCCTACTCCACATTCCACATACACAGTACACTAGTGGCAGTTTCACTGGACTCTTGGTCACTCAGCTTGTCAATGGTCTCTCTCTCTCTCTCTCTCTCTCTCTCTCTCTCTCTCTCTCTCTCTCTCTCTCTCTCTCTCTCTCTCTCTCTCTCTCTCTCTCTCCACATACCCAACCAGTGAATTCTCTTTCTTACACTCACATCATAAAATAATCACCTTAAGTTATTGTCCCTTCCACTATGCCCCTCATTAATTACACTAATTATTAATTACACAAGTTCATTATTGTTCATTACACAAGTCTAAAGAGACCATAAGACAGACCTGCAATTGAATTTGAATATGATTTATCTTCCAAGCTCACCTTAGGATTAAAATAAATCAAAGGTAGAGCATATGGTGCACATCCAACAGCACAGAAGATAAAATACAGGGTACCCCAAAAAATTTGACATCATTCCATCACCTAATACCATGAATAATTTTTTTCCAAATTGTCTCACATTTTAGTAGTACGTCTAGAATTCAGTACACTTTTAAAGTCTAACCTTTCATATGTTTCTCTTTTCAGGATTAGACATGCTGTTTACAGCAACAGAAAAGGCATTTTGTGCACTGAAGTACGACGAAACTCAAATGTAAATCCACAATGCGAATTTGTTAGAAAATTTCATAAATGAGCACCAACAGGAAACCAGATTTAAACACAGCATAAGAAGTTTCAAGAAGAAGGCTGTTTGTGTCAGAAAAAAGGATCTGGACGGCCATCAGTTTCAGAAGAGAAGGTCAACCAAGTTGTCCCCAGCTTTAAAGCCTGCATAAGCTGAAACTTGTAGGGGGCCAGCAGCAAGCATTTTCTTATGACACGCCAAACAATTGACTTTGGGATCCATGTTTCCAGGCTTGCTCTTCGCACAGATTTCTTTGGACTCTGACTAAATGTTTCACAAACTTGGTTCATCACCTCTTCTGAAACTGGTGGCCATCCATATCCTTTTTTCCAACACAAACAGCCTTCCTCTTGAAACTTCTTACACCACATCCCTGTTGACGCTTACTTATCAAATTTTCTTACAAATTCATGTTGTGCATTCACATCTGACTGAGTTTCGGCTTACTTCAATACACAAAATGCCTTTTTTGTTGCAGTAAACGGCATGTCTAACCCTGAAAACAGAAATATACGATAGGTTAGACTTTAAAAATGTATTGAATTCTAGATATACTGCTAAAATCTGAGACAATTTGGATGAAAATTGTTCATGATATTAGGTGATAGAATAATGTCAGTTTTTTGGGGACACCCTGTAAAATAATTAAATAAGAGCTATACAGTATTTGCAGTATGTGCTCATTATGTAACTAGTGCAAGTTTAAAACTTCAACATGCTCATGTTCCAAAATCTAAAATTATCGATTATTGTTAGTTTGGAACCAAAAGTATCAATGATACTAATGAATCGATAATGCAGGAAAAATAATTATCAGATTACCGATAACCCATTATTGTTATCATGATAAATTATAGCAATGATACCCATCTATGAAAACTAGCCAATAAGTGCCTAAAGCCTCAAATAATCTGTAATCAAGCAGCTTAATCTGAATACATACATTTTTATTAAAAAAAGTGAACATATAATGAAAAGTATACCTACCTTCAACAGGCCATATATTAAGAACTGGAGAAGAACCTGTGTAAGTATACAGTTCTGGGCTGAGCACAGAAGCCAAGTTAATGATGCCAGTTTCTGCAGAGATTGAGGCTGTTCCATGGTCACTCAAGATGATTACATCCACTTTTTGTCTTATCTTTCGCAGCTCCAGTAAATGGAAAAGGTATCCTACACCTGCATCTACCTGTAGAGAGTTTACTTAATAGTAATGTTCAAAATGAATACAACACTATGCACATTCATATTCTTCAAACTACTTCAACATACCAACAAATCTTTCACCTTAATTACAAAAAAAGTATTTGCTACAGACTGGTTTGCCTCAATAAATTAACCATTTCAGGTAGGATGAAAGGAATTTACTAAATGGTAGAGGAACTTTAGGATTCTGGAAAAAAAAAAAAAAAAAGAAACAGGTAGCTTTTAAGCCACTGATAACATTTTGTTTCCTCTTTAAATGCTTCCTACATGAAGGACAAATTATAATTTAAAAAAAAATCATCAATGGCATTGAAGTTCTAGATCAATAAAGTTGCTTTCAACATAACTTAGTATATACAAGATCCTGTCATATCAGCAGAACTCAGCATCAGATTAGATACCTGTTTGAGCACATCACTGTAGTAGGGTGAGTCTGGGCCATAGACATGCCCTGCCATGTCAGGTTGATCATGGTATAGGAAGATGAGGTTGGCAGGAACCATGGCATGTGTGAGCCATTCCACAGTCAGGTCCACACTGTTGGTAAGTGAAGCATTGTTCTGATAAGGTTCCCAGTAGGTCACATTCCTCCCATGGAAGGGGACATCGCAGCCTGGCCACATGATACACCCACTGCTGCCTCCCTGTTGTTCATTCAGGGTCTACAAGAAGCAGAGTTTAGTTAGACTGTTCCTTCCTGTATAGTAACTGAGCTTATAATAGAGGAGAATCTGTGCGAAATTTTTATCTATTCTGGATATATCATATTTTTCATAAATACATCAACACATATCAAGCATAATAAAATTCTTAAGCAGTACTACAACTGTTTTAGAGATCCTCCACAATCCTGACTCATCCAAGACCTTCACTTCATGATAATAAGGGCATGACATTTCAAGACCAGACAGTGAACCTACCCAGAGAGGCATTACTCCAGGGTTCTGTGTAAAGAGTTCACTATTCTTGATGGTGAGGGTGCGGTTCAGTGTCTTGTCAAACACTGTGTTCCCCACCACACCATGGGACTCTAAGTACATTCCTGTTGCTACACTGAAGTGGTTTGGGAAACTCTTGGTTGGAAACTGATTTCTGTAATGACAAAATATGTTTAATACCACCACCCCTTTCTAACATATATGAGGCATTCAGTTACACAGTGACATAAGTGCCACATCTGGTGAAAATGAGTTATTTATAGCACAGTCTTCCCCAACCCTTCCTCTATCTGGGGTGCTAAGGCAGATGTTAAAATTCAGTTCCCAACATGGTCGAAACCCCTCTCATTTGGAAGGTACTGTCACCTGTATCAACGCTGCCACTTATACGCTCTGAAGTTCACCTCGCCAGCAACACATGTGACACTGCCAGAAGACACAAGGCTGAGCAACCAATGGGAGATGGGGAAGCTGCCTCATCATTGTGCCGCACCCCTCCACTGGCCAATGAGCAGCGCATCCTTCCCCTAACATCACCTTCTTCCTCCTGCCTCACCACCTCTTCCCACTGACACCCCACCCCTATATCATCATCATCATCATCAGTCATCATTGTCATCACCAACACATCTTCATCATCATCATCATCAAAGGTAATGTGCTGATTAAAAAATTATTATTTTTATAATTTCTTTCATTAATGTGTACAAACACACACACACACTTATAAAATAGCATGATTTGAAAAAAATGTAAATTGGAGCGAATTTCGGTGTTGAGAAGCTTTTTCTCAAAATGTTAACTAAAAAATGGAGAAAAACACAGTTAATGTTGCAACAATCAGAATGTATTGTGTAATGTTTAATGTTTTCATGCTGAATAGAAAGCAAGGTCATCGAGCTTCAATTTAAAACAAACTAGAGCTTCCTAGCTCATTCCAATAAAAAGTTATCACATTCTGCATGTTGCCAAAAATTTTACTGCTTTCTCCACTTTTAGATTTTGGCACTTACATCATTATGTAACTGAACACCTCATATGAGGTGGCATACTTTACAAACACAGGAAATTTCAAAGCTAAAACATATGCAAATACAATTATGTATACATACAGTCAATCCTCCTCGAACACAAATTTCTATATTGCAATTTTTTTATAAGGCTGCATAAAAAGTAGAAGACTATTCTTACACAACCAAGATCCACTCTAGAGTATTCTCACTGAAACAATGCCATCTGGACAATACCATGTGGAATTACTGGCCTGGTATAAAGATCATGTTCATTTAGTCTAAGCTATAAAGCTTTGTTGTCACTGGTCCTAATAGTGGGGCTGCACCCCACTCAACTTTAAAAACTAAACTGTGATCAGTTCTGACAGTTCATAAAAAAAGGCCTTATCTGGCCTACCCACACACTACAGTTGCTTTAGCACCTAACACTCATTGCAGAACACTGTTCAAATAAAAAAAGTCAGGGAATCTTGAATATTTTTGTAAAATCAAGCAATACTTGCAAAGTAATCAAAAGTGCCCAGCACACACAGACATCTTTCACAGACCCATTCAACTTCGGGCAGTTTCTTACTTCTGAGACAAAACAAAGCACCATGACCTATTTCACAGCAGTGCATAAAGTTGTAAAATGCATGTATGAACATACTGCTTCCTTCAAGAGGGCAGTTAGTGATAATGTTACCTGCACCAGGTTGAGGATATATATCATATGCTACGGTAAGTTAAGTTAGGTTATATTAAGTAAGATTAGATAAAATCAGGGCACTTGTGGAAAAGTTGGGTCCTAGGGTGGCTGGGCCCACATCCTGCCAAAGCAAGTTTTCTTTTTTTTCTTTTTTTTATGCAGGAGGGACACCAGCCAAGGGAAACAAAAATCCAATAAAAAAAAAAAAAAAAGCCCACTGAGATGCCAGTCCCAAACAGAGTCCGAAGCAGTAGTCAAAAATTAAAGGGTATCTTGAAACCTACCTCTTGAGGGAGTTCAAGTCATAGGAAGGTGGAAATACAGAAGTAGACAGGGAGTTCCACAGTTTACCAGAGAAAGGGATGAATGACTGAGAAGACTGGTTAACTCTTGCATTAGAGAGGTGGACAGAATAAGCATGAGAGAAAGGAGAAAGTCTTGTGCAGCAAGGCCATGGGAGGAGGAAAGGCATGCAGTTAGCAAGACCAGAAGAGCAGTTAGCATGAAAATAGCAGAAGACACCAAGAGATGTAACACTGTAGTGATGAGAAAGAGTTTGAAGACAGTCAGTTAGAGGAGTTGATTAGACAAAAAGCTTTTGATTCCACCCTGTCTAAATGAGCGGTATGAATGGAACCCCCACCCAGGACATGTGAAGCATACTCTATACATGGACAGATAAGGCCCTTGTACAGTTAGCAGCTGGGGAGGGGGAGGGGTGAGAAAAAACTGGTGGAGACGTCTCAAAACACCTAACTTCATAGAAGCTGTTTTAACTAGAGATGAGATGTGAAGTTTCCAGTTTAGATTATAAGGACAGACTAAGGATGTTCAGTGTGGAAGAGGAGGACAGTTGAGTGTCATTGAAGAAGAGGGGATAGTTGTCTGGAAGATTGTGTCAAGTTGACAGATGGAGGAATTGAGTTTTTGAGGTATTGAACAATACTAAGTTTGCTCTGCCCCAGTCAGAAATTCTAGAGAGATCAGGATTCAGGTGTTCTGTGGCTTCCCTGCATGAACTGTTTACTTCCTGGAGGGTTGGACATCTAGGAAAAGACGTGGAAAAATGCTGGGTGGTATCATCAGCGTAGGAGTGGATAGGACAAGAAGTTTGGTTTAGATCATTGATGAATAATAGGAAGAGAACGAGTGACAGGACTGAATGCTGAGGAACACCACTGTCAATAGATTTAGGAGAACGGTAACCATATACCACAGCAGCAATAGAGTAGTCAGAAAGGAAACTTGAGATGAAGTTACAGAGAAAAGGATAGAAGCCATAGGAGGGTCATTTGGAAATCAAAGCTTTGTGCCAGACTCTATCAAAAGCTTTTGATATGTCTAAGGCAACAGCAAAAGTTTCACCAAAACCTCTAAAAGAAGATGACCAAGACTCAGTAAGGAAGATCACCAGTAGAGTGGCCTTGATGGGACCCATACTGGCGATCAGATAGAAAACGATGAAGTAATGGGTGTTTAAGAATCTTCCTGTTGAGGATAGATTTAAAACTTTAGATATACAGGAAATTAAAGCAATAGGACAGTAGTTTTAGGAACAGGCTGAATGTAGACAAACTTCCAGCAAGAAGTACAGTATATGTTGACAGAGTTGAAAGAGTTTGACTAGGCAAGGTACAAGCATGGAGGCACAGTTTCAGAGAACAATAGGAGGGACCCATCAGGTCCATAAGCCTTCTGAGGGTTTAGCCAACGAGGGCATGGAAAACATCACTGCGAAGAATTTTAATAGGTAGCATGAAGTAGTCAGAGGGTGGAAGAGAGGGAGGAACAAGCCCTGAATCATCCAAGGTAGCGTTTTTAGCAAAGGTTTGAGCGAAAAGTTCAGCTTTAGAGATAGATGTGATAACAGTGGTGCCATCTGGTTGAAATAAGGGAGGGAAAGAAGAAGCAAAGTTATTAGAGATGTTTTTTGGCTAGGTATCAGAAGTCACAAGGGGAGTTAGATCTTGAAAGAGTGACATTTTCTATTAATGAAGGAGTTTTTGGTTAGTTGGAGAACAGACCTGGTATGGTTCCATGAATGAAACAGTCCAACCCAGGGACATTTGTGGTCCCCTCCCCAGTTGGGGGGCTCCGAGGCTGGTGTAGAAGTCGCTATGATAATTTTGAATTCTGAATGAAGGGTTTATGTGTAATTAGGTGCTTGTAGTTTTGTGTGAAGGAAGAGAGTTGTCTTAGTTGCAAGATATGCATTTCTCTTGCAGTGTTATCACATTGGTCAAGTGAGGATACTGCCACACTGGGCAGCTAGTTAGCTCTCTCTCTCTCTCTCTCTCTCTCTCTCTCTCTCTCTCTCTCTCTCTCTCTCTCTCTCTCTCTCTCTCTCTCTCTCTCCTGGCATGAGATATGATCACTTTTACATTGCAAGACAGGCATCATGTGTGTGTGTGTGTGTGTGTGTGTGTGTGTGTGTGTGTGTGTGTGTGTGTGTGTGTGTGTGTGTGTGTGTGTGTGTGTGTGTGTGTGTGTGTGTGTGTGTGTGTGTGTGTGTGTGTGTGTGTGTGTGTGTGTGTGTGTCCTCTCTCTCTTCAGGCAAGAGATATGATCACTTTTATGTCACAAGATGGGCATCACGTTTGTGTATTTACCTAGTTATACTTTATGGGAAAAGAGCTGTTTGTGCTGTTCCATCTCCATATCTTTTAATATCCAACTTAGCCTTGAATCCATGTATACTTTATGCATTTATCATCTCCTCATCCATAATGTTCCATACATCATTACTTCTATATGGGAAACTATATTTTTTGATGTCTCTTCTATGAGCACACTTCTTCAGCCTCTTTCCATGTCCTCTAGTATCATGTGTATCCCAAACCATCAAGTCACTCTGATCCACCTTCTCAACTCCCTCATATGCTTTATATATTGCAATCAGGTCTCCCCTTTTTCTCCTTTTATCCATCGTTGGTAGATGTAATCTTTCCAGTCTCTCTTCATATGTCAAGTCCCTGATATTTGGTACCATCTTCATTGCTGCTCTCTGAACTCTCTCTAACTTCCTAATATCCTTTTTCTTGTGGGGTAACCACACCACCACTGCATATTCCATTCTAGGTCTAATCAGTGATATAATCATCTTCCTGATCATTTCTTCATCCATATACACAAAAGCCAGCCTTATTCTTCTCAACAGTTATAGGTTTCTCCTGTAATTTTGCTAATGTGTTTCTCTGGGATCAAATTCCCAGTCACTGTAACATTTAGATCCTTTTCCTCTTCTGCTTCACTAAACCTTTCACCATTCAACACATAATTCCCTTTTACTTTCCTCGCACTCTTTCCAAATTCTATTATATTACATTTCTTTAAATTAAATTCCATTTCCCATCTATGACCCCACTCAGATACCTTGTTTAAATCTTCTTGTAACACTTCACAATCTTCCACATTCTCAACTTTTTTCAGCAACTTAGCATCATCCACAAAAAGGCTCTTGTAGCTATTCACACTCTCTGTCACATCATTTATATAAACCACAAACATGATTAGTAAAAGTATTGAACTTTGGGGTAACCTGCTTGTGACTTTTTTTCCACGATGATTCCTGATCCTTTACCACAGTTCTCATCTCTCTCTATTAGACATGGAATTTCCCATCCATCTCATGCTTTAACTTCTACCATAATTTCCTGTGTGGCATTTTATCAAAGGCTTTCTTCATGTCTGAATAAACACAATCTACCCAACCATCTCTTTCTTGCATTATATCCAGCACTCTAGAATAAAAACTCATTAAACTTATAACACATGTTCTTCCTTTCCTAAATCCAAATTGTTGCTTCATTTTCTTCTAGGTAGTGCATCCATTTATCCTTCACTAATCTTTCACACAACTTACACACTGCACTTGTTAGAGACACAGGTCTATAGTTCAAAGGCTCCTCTTTGTTACGACCTTTATAAATTGGCACTATATTGGCTCTCTTCCATTCAACTGGGACTCTACTTTCATTTAGGGACCTACCTCTCAGTAATACTGTGGACCACACATGTCGACTGCTGATTGCATTCTTTCAATATCTATGCTGACACTCCATCAGGTCCCAGTGCCTTTGTAACGTCTAATCCCTCCAAATGTTTCTGGACGTCTTCTTCAGTTACTTGCATTTCCCATAGACCAATTTCCTAACTCATCTCATTCTGCCCCACAAATATTCTCTCTTTTGTGAACACTACTTGAAAACTCTTGTTCATTATCTCTGCCATTTCAGCCTGATTCTCAAACATTTGACAGTTCACCTTCAACCTATTTATTCCTTCTCTATTTTTCATTTTACTATTCACATATCTGAAGTTTTGGTTCCTCCTTACATTTGTCCATAACATCTTTCTCATAACTTTTCCTTTATTCTCTAATAACCCCTACATACTCATTTCTTGTAGTTGTGTAGTTTTGCCACAGCTCCTGTGTACTTTTCTTCCTCCATCTAATTCATGGCTTCTCCCCCTCCTCCCTCACTATTTCACATCTTTTATTATACCACTCATTGTTATATTTTCTCTTTGTATTTACTTCTGGTACACATCTTTTCACTCCCTCCTCATATACTCATATATTGATGAAAGCTTCCCACTTCTTTTGCACATTACTTGCTTGGGTAAATTCACTCCAATCCACCTCACCAAGGTATCCCCTCACTTGTTCAAAATTTGTCTTACCATAGTTAAATCTTTCATTTCTGTAATCTTCACATCTACTTTCCTCTCTTTTTTTTCTTTAATGCAAAACCTTATCATCACATGGTCGCTTTTCCTATTGGACAATCATAATTCATGTCTTTTATAATATCTGCTTCTTTTGATAGTACCAAATTGAGTTTTGATGGCTCCTCTCCTCCTCTGTATCTAGTGTTTTGCTGAACCCACTGTGTCATTATGTTATTCATTGCCAATTTCAAAACTTCATCTTCCCATGAATCTTCTCTTGTGTTTCACTCCTCCCAATGTATCTCTTTACAATTAAAATATCCCATTATAATAATTTTATTGTTTTCTTTATTTTCTTTACAAGCCATTTTTCTGTCTCATTCAGCAACTGTTCATGCTCTTCCCTATTCCAGGTCTTCGTTTTTTGTGGGACATACACCACTGTAACATATCATCTTCCTCCTCTTTTATTTGTTAGTTTCAAATTTAAGCCTTCCATCAAGCCTTCTGCTTGTTCCACACTCTCCACCCTGATATTTTTTTTTTTACAAGCATCATCACTCCTCCTCCACCTTTTCCATGTCTGTTTCTTATCAAATTCAGTTTGTAGATTCAGCATCAGATTTGGGACTGCTGGCTGATAACACCTTGAAATTTCACTAACACATTCACAGAATTGTCAATAAGGCTTCTGGTATTGCCTCTAATCTTCTGAAGAGCACAGTCAACTCCTCATTTATGCTTTCTATCTCACACATATTCATCCAATAAATGAGTTCTGTTCAGTGGTTTGGCATACAGGTTAGGAAGAAGATTTCTCGCTGCTGGAGGGGGGCTCAATGTCATTGGTCTAAGCAAATTTCTTGATTTTGTAACGTGGATTATAGTGCTCGCCTTTCTACTCTGGGTCTGTATTCAGTGCAGGATAGAATACTCAGAGCTGATCTGACCAAAGTGTGGAAAATATTCAAGGAATTATCACCTATCTCTGTGAGATATCTTTATACCAATGACAGATGTCAGGACACAGGGCCACTCTCTCAAAATATTTCATCCTCATATACATATTGACTTGTGCAAAAGATTTTTCTCAAACTCATTAGCTATTGGGATTCCTTGTCTTTTGAGGCTGTACTGCATTAAGTGTTTGTTTGTTCTGCCCAGAATGGCAGTATCCTTGCTCACCCAATGTGGTAACACTGCAACAGAAATGCATAACTGGCAACTCACACCTGCAGGATGTGGGCCCAGCCAGCCAGGGAGCCCACTTTTACATGAGTGCCAAGATTGGTTACAAAATGTTTGATTAGGTATGGTAGATTACATTTACTATTACATCCACATCCAAAAACAGTTACTTTGAAATAACATGTTTCCACACAAAGCTAGATTAGGTTACATTGGGTTAAGTTTCAATTAATTCATTTTATTCACTTCACAGCTGGTCTGCTGTGGGTGATGCTCCCCCGTTTAAGTCACCATAGACTTTTATATAAAACTCAATCAGACCTAATCAGGGGGCTTTGCTTCCCCCGGACACCCCCCTTAAGGAAACTAATCTAACCTAGCATTACCTAGCCTAACATAACTGGGGGGAGGGTGAATCTGTACAAGCACACCCATCTAACATTTTCAGACAAAACTACATTTTTCTCATAGATTTTGATGTACTCTGAATGAATCTAGTAAATGTTTCTGCCACAAATCAACTTTTTTATATCCATCCACACATGTAAATCAATGATTTGCAGCAAAAACATGCAGAGATTCATCCAAAATACATCAAAATCTACCAAAAAAAATGTAGTTTCATCCTCATGAATGACACTGAAAAAAAAAAAAAAAACAGAGCTTAACTAAACCTATCTTATTGGTTCTTTGGTACCTTGTTACACTGCAGACACTTCACAGAAGTTGGCAGGGCACCATGAGCATGTAGAAACTGAAGTGCAGCTTTGTTATTGCTGTGAAATTTTCTCATTGCCTCAAAGTAATCACACTCCAGCCAATGAATTTAACCATTGTCCATGACTGATTCAAATTCAAGCTCTTCCCTCCCGCCTTGCAGAATACAGCCCGCATATTGGCTGATTTATAAGAATATTTTTTTGACTGGCCTTGGCATTGTTTCATGCATGCACTAATGAAATTCCCTCCTCTATCACCCTTTCCTCCCCTAACCTGTCTAATGCCTTCCCTTTCTCCTGACACTGCCTGCAGACCAGCATGGTGCAACGTAACCTGGGTACGTAGAAGAAATGATAGATTAATATCTCAAGAACAAACAATTTGCGGCGGTGAAGACATACATCACTGCATTATAAATGTGACCCTCATACTTCACCGAGAACAATGCTTTTTTTTTTTCCCATGAGACGGGTGCACTTATATAATAATACCACTAGGGGACCCCCTCCCTTAAGGACAAGGGCACTTCTCCCCCACCTTTTATTTATGTTTTAGGTGTATCTAAAGGTGGATGTGAAAGAATGGAAGAGAACAGACCAGTAATAAGGGTGGGAAAGGACTCTAGAAAATTACTACATAATCTACACACTGAAGAGATGAGCACTGAAATTAACCAAACCATTCTGGACCCAATCTAACTCGATCTAACTAAGCCCTAGGATGGAAACACTGATATTATTCAAGGTTATTTCAACAAACCTCCACGAAATCGCCACAACACTCACATGAACCTGCGTGGCTGACTGCCATGCGCATATACCCAAGTGAGGTGTTCCCACGGGTGCCTGGAGAGCTGTTCCTTGGGGAAACCGTCAAGAGCGACCACTACCACCTGCCGCCCCACACCTATGCTTCTCACAACACCCAGCAGCTGCACCACCAGGGAGGCCAGGACCAGTGTGTGCATCTTAAAGCTATGGAAGGAGGCGAGGACGAGTCAGTAATCCAGAAAGAGGTGACAGACACACACGCCCGACACCCGAATGCTGGTGACAGCTCATGTACACCTGGGACACCTGCTGCTGAAGTAAACACTTAAGAGATACGACCAATACTTTTTTTCGTTTCTCTTTTTCTTTCCCGAGTTTATTTCTAATAACAACAAGACCTTTCAAACTCTTTAAGTCCTAAATATTTTGTGTGGTTTAACCGCTCCAACTACATTACTGGAGAAAAACTGGCTTCAGTATTAAAAAAAAGCTGGGTACAGTACTTAGTTTTTATTTATTACTGAAGCCAATTTTTCTCCAGTAATATAGCTTATGCAGTTAAACCACACGATATATATATATATATATATATATATATATATATATATATATATATATATATATATATATATATATATATATATATATATATATATATATATATATATATATATATATATATATATATATATATATTGCAGCTTGTCTAATACTGTACCGTGCAGTATTAGACAAGCTGCAGTATGCGAAAAAAAGGAAAGTTACTAGAGAAAACTAGGTACATTATTAGATAAAAATTTAATTGCAGTTTTACAGAAAAACTAGGTACAGTATTAAGAAAATACCTTCAGAATTGGTTATTTTAAAGCAAACATAATAGGATACGAGCCATTTTCAATATTTAAGTAAAGCACGACTTGCGTATGTGTAAATACGAAGACATTGATTCCAGATATTATGATTTTATACTTTTAATTATGTTGAAGATATAAGGCAACTGAGTGAGTGAATGGACCGTCTTGGTAATCATGGGGTGGTTAGGGAAGGCAGTCGTGACCACTAGGAAATGTTCTTATCGTAACCCAAGAAACAAAAAGAAAGGAAACACGTAAGAAGAAAGGAATGAAACAAGAATGAAGAGATGAAGAAATGAAGAAGGAAGTAAGAAATAAAAAGAATAAATGAGGGAAGAAGATGATAAACACGAAAGCAGGTACCAATTAAGAAGCTATCACCACCCTGATAGATAACAGAGGAGACGTTGTCGTGCCAAATTTCTCCCGGGTGACGCCACTGCGCATGCGTACCATATCGAGGCGACAACATCAAAACATCACCCAGGTATATTATATATATTTTACGTATTATCAACTATTTGAGATTTTATTGACAAATTACTTTTTTTTTTTTTTTTATGTAGGAAGGACACTGGCCAAGGGCAACAAAAATCTAATAAAAAAATGCCCACTGAAATGCCAGTCCCATAAAAGGGCCAAAGCAGTGGTCAAAAATTGGTGGATAAGTGTCTTGAAACCTCCCTCTTGAAGGAATTCAAGTCATAAGAAGGTGGAAATACAGAAGCAGGCAGGGAGTTCCAGAGTTTACCAGAGAAAGGGATGAATGATTGAGAATACTGGTTAACTCTTGCATTAGAGAGGTGGACAGAATAGGGGTGAGAGAAAGAAGAAAGTCTTGTGCAGCGAGGCCGCGGAAGGAGGGGAGGCCGCGGAAGGAGGGAAAGAAGAAGAAGCAAAGTTATAGGAGATATTTTTGGCTAGATGCCAGAAATCACGAGGGGAGTTAGATCTTGAAAGGTTTTGACATTTTCTGTTAATGACGGAGTTTTTGGCTAGTTGGAGAACAGACTTGGCATGGTTCCGGGCAGAAATATAAAGTGCATGAGATTCTAGTGATGGAAGGCTTAAGTACCTTTTGTGGGCCACCTCTCTATCATGTATAGCACGAGAACAAGCTGTGTTAAACCAAGGTTTAGAAGGTTTAGGACGAGAAAAAGAGTGAGGAATGTATGCCTCCATGCCAGACACTATCACCTCTGTTATGCGCTCAGCACACAAAGACGGGTCTCTGACACGGAAGCAGTAGTCATTCCAAGGAAAATCAGCAAAATACCTCCTCAGGTCCCCCCAACTAGCAGAGGTAAAACGCCAGAGGCACCTTCGCTTAGGGGGGATCCTGAGGAGGGATTGGAGTGATAGGACAAGATAAAGATATGAGATTGTGATCGGAGGAGCCCAACGGAGAAGAAAGGGTGACAGCATAAGCAGAAGGATTAGAGGTCAGGAAAAGGTCAAGAATGTTGGGCGTATCTCCAAGACGGTCAGGAATACGAGTAGGGTGTTGCACCAATTGCTCTAGGTCATGGAGGATAGCAAAGTTGTAGGCTAGTTCACCAGGATGGTCAGTGAAGGGAGAGGAAAGCCAAAGCTGGTGGTGAACATTGAAGTCTCCAAGAATTGCTTTATTGTAAGTGGATATGCGAGGATAGGAATGGGGCAAGTAGACAAGAGTAGTGAATGATCACAGAGCACCAAAATCTCCCTTTGCATATGTCAAGTCCTACCACCATGTTTTATAATTATGTATTTTACGTATTGTCAACATAGGTATGGAATTTTATTGACAAATTACGAATGTTCCATTGTCAGCAGAATATTTTAAACATAAAACATGGTGGTAGGATTTGACATATGCAAGGGGAGAAGATTTTGGTGGTCTGTTATCATTCACTACTCTTGTTTATCTGTTGCATTCCTATCTTAAAATATTCCACAGGTAAGGAAGCATTAGTATATTGTCAATAAAACTCCATAACGATGTTGGTAATGCGTAAAATATATAACATGGTGGTAGGACTTAATACTTGCACAGAGAGAAAGTTTTGGTACTCTGTTATCACTCACTGCTTTTGTTTACTTGCTCCATTCCTAACATATACATATACAATGAAACAATAGTGATTTGTCAATAAAACCTGAAAATTAGTTTATAATACGTAAAAATATATAAAATACCTGAGTGATGTTTTGATCCTGTCGCCTCAATATGGTGCGCATGTGCAGTGGCGTCACCCAGGAGAAATTTGGATCCGGGATAGATTTGCCAAACAACGTGACCAGCTAAGAGAACAACACGATGGGATGAGTCAACACAAAACTAACAAAGCTGGAGATTAGCAGCAGATGACAAGAACGGATGCCCAGGTGGCTGTCACTATTGTCTGACCATTTTGAATTGAAAGTTTAAGTGTTGCCCTTTCTGGGGGTTCCCGGCTTGCGGCACTGCCAAACCTTGTACTGGGCCAATTGTCAGATTGGAGCCTGTGTTACTGATAACCTCGCTCCCCACACACATCACCTCTCTCTCTCTCTCTCTCTCTCTCTCTCTCTCTCTCTCTCTCTCTCTCTCTCTCTCTCTCTCTGCATATACAATCTATAATATATCATGCAAATTTATTTCTATCAGAGATTTATACTTGTCTATGAATCATTAGAATTTGATAAAAAAAAAAATTTGCCTGTCAGTCGGTCAACCTGTCTCCCCCCCCCCCCTCTCTCTCTCTCCATTTTTAATTTCGTTTAAATATGATAGGTTTCCTTTTAGATATGATACTTCTCTTAAACTATGACGTTACATTTTTATGACTTTTCCACACCACCATCCAGGTAAAAGGGCTTTCGCTGTTCGGGTAACAGCTATTGAGGGATCAAGTAATGACCCCCTATTAGCCTTTTCTTCCAAAAAAAATTATTATTTACTGAGTAAATAAGCTCTTTTTCTCGGCACTGGAGGTGACGAGAGCTAGCGAGAGAGGTAGCTTCCATCCTGACTGATAGCGCGAGAGGAAGTGACCATGGATTAACACGGTCACTCTGAACGTGTAACCTCAATCAGTCACCCATGGAAACGTGACATCACCTGGGGGAAACGTTGCCAAGTATTGTGGTGTTTGCTAAAAAAAAAAAAAAAAAAAAAAAATACAAGGATCATTACAAATATATTACACAAACTTTTTTTTTTTTTTTTTTTTTTTTTTTAGATCATCACAGTGTATATATATGCTACAACACCATTTCATTTTGAAGTAGGAAGTACCTGACATGAAGTATGTCCTGGTAGGAGTGCGGTAGCGCCAGGGAATCACCGGAAAGAATAATGCCTAAATGCTCAATTCAAACCATAAATTAATATATGACCATAAATTAATATATGAGGGAAGCAAAGATCACCAGCAGGAGAAGGCAGTAGACACCTGCCGAAACGATAATTACTCCCAGTGAGGTCTAAAGCATTGGATCAGGGAGTGCTGTAAACCTGTCATTAAACCTGGCTGTGACCTCCGTGAACGTTTCCTTTTGTGTCTCATAACACAAGGGGGCAGTCACAGCCTGCCCTCTAAAGACAACTCTCTTACTTCACACAAAACTACATGCACCTAATTACACACACACACACCCTTAACTCAAAATTCAAAATTATCATGGCAACTCCTACGCCAGCCTCGGTCCCCATCTGGGGAGACGACCACAAATGTCCCCAGGTCGGACTGCTCTTCTTGTATCGACCCTAAGTTTCTTGACACCTCCCTGAATTTTTTCTTCATTAACTTCTGCAACATTCGCGATCTTAGATCTAATTTTCAATCTGTAGAACACCGCCTCTCTTCTACTAAATCTCATCTCCTTTCCCTCACTGAAACACAAGTGTCTGATGCAACTGACAGTATACCCTTTTTTGTTCCCTCCTACCTTTTCGGTCCTCATTTTTAATCCAAAGCTGGATGTCGCATCTTTGTGCACAATGACTTATCCTGCTCTCGTGCCCACTCTATTGAATCTTCTGAATTTTCCACCATCTGGCTGACTACAGCGTCACTCTCAAACTAAATTTATCTGTGCTGTATATCTCTCATCTAACTCCTCTGACTATAAAAAATTCTTTGACTACTTAACTTCCAAAGTGGAGCACATTCTCTCTTCCCTTTTGCAAATTTCTCCGTTCTTGAAGACTTCAGCGTTCACCGCCAGCTTTGGCTTTCCTCTGACCATCCTTTCACTGACCATCCTGCTGAACTAGCCTTTAACTTTGCTAATCTCTACGACCTAGAGAAACTGGTGCAACATCCTACTCGTATTCCTGACCATCTTGGAGATACACCCAACATTCTTGACTTTTCCTAATTTCTAATCCTTCTACTTATGCTGTTACCCTGTCTTCTCCATTGGGTTTCTCCGAACACAATCTCATATCTGTATCTTGTCCTACTGCTCCAGTCCCTCCTCAGGATCCCCCAAAGCGGAGGTGTCTCTGGTGTTTTGCCTCTGCTAGTTGGTATTATGCTCATTTTCCTTGGAATGACTACTGCTTCCGTGTCAGAGATCTATTTCTGCGTGCCGAGCGCATAACAGGGGTGATAGTGCCTGGCATGGAGGCGTACATTCCTCACTTTCTCTCGACCTAAACTTTCCAAACCTTGGTTTAACCCAGCCTGTTCTCATGCTACACTTGATAGAGAGGTGGCCCACAAAAGATACTTGAGCCTTCCATCACCTGAATCTCATGCGCTTTATATTTCTGCCCACAATCATGCTAAGTCTGTTCTCCAATTAACCAAAAACTCCTTCATTAATAAAAAGTGTAAAAAATTTTCAAGATCTAACTCCCCTCGTGACTTCTGGCAACTAACCAAAAAAACATCTCCAATCACTTTGCTTCTTCATCTTTTTGTCCTTTATTTCAATATGATGGCACCACTGCAATCTCATCTATTTCTAAAGTTGACCTATTCACTCAAACCTTTGCTATAAATGCTACTTTGGATCAATCAGGGCGTGTACCTCCCTCTTCTCCACCCTCTGACTACTTCATGCTACCTATTAAAATCCTTTGCAATGATGTTTTCCATGCCCTCGCTGGCCTAAACCCTCAGAAGGCTTATGGACCTGATGGGGTTCCTCCTATTGTACTCCGAAACTGTGCCTCTGTGCATGCACCTTGCCTAGTCAAACTCTTTCAGGTCTGTCTGTCAACATCTACCTTTCCTTTTTGCTGGAAGTTTGCCTACATTCAGCCTGTTTCTAAAAAGGATGATCGTTCTAATCCCTCAAACAACCATCCTATTGCTTTAATTTCCTGCCTTTATAAAGTTTTCAAATCTATCCTCAACAGGAAGATTCTTAGATATCTATCAGTTCACAACCTTCTATCTAATCGCCAGTATGGGTTCCGCCAAGACCGCTCTACTGGTGATCTGGCTTTCCTTACTGAGTCTTGGTCATCCCCTTTTAGAGATTTTGTTGAAACTTTTGCAGTTGCCTTAGACATATCAAAAGCTTTTGATAGAGTCTGGCACAAAGCTTTTATTTCCAAACTACCCTCCTACGTCTTCTGTCCTTCTCTCTGTAACTTCATCTCAAGTTTCTTTTCTGACCGTTCTATTGCTGCTGTGGTAGACGGCCACTGTTCTCCTAAATCTATTAGTTAACAGTGGTGTTCTCCAGTTTGTCCTTTCACCCACTCTCTTCCTATTATTCATCAATGATCTTCTAAACAAAACTCTTATGCTAATGATACCACCCTATATTTTTCCACATCTTTTCGTTGATATCCAACCCTTCAGGAAGTAAGCAGTTCATGCAGGGAAGCCGCAGAACGCCTGACTTCCGATCTCTTTAAAATTTATGATTGGGGCAGAGCAAACTTAGTATTGTTTCATGCCTCATCTATCAATTCCATCTATCAACTCGACACAACCTTCCAGACAACTGTCCCTTCTTCTTCAATGACACTCAACTGTCCCCCTCTTCTACACTGAACATCCTTGGTATGTCCTTTATTTATAATCTAAACTGGAAACTTCAAATCTCATCTCCAACTAAAACAATTTCTTATGAAGTTAGGCGTTCTGTGTTGTCTCTGCCAATTTTCACCTCCGCCTCCAGCTGCTAACTCTGTACACGGGCCTTATCCATCCATGTATGGAGTATGCTTCACATATCTTTTTTTTTTTTTTTTTATGTTGGAGGAACACTGACTAAGGGCAACAAAACTCCAATAAAAAAAAAAAAAAAGCCCACTGAGATGCCAATCCCAGAAAAGGGTCCAAAGTGGCAGTCAAAAATTGAACGATATGTCTTGAAACCTCCCTCTTGAAGGAATTCAAGTCATAGGAAAGTGGAAATACAGAAGCTGGCAGGGAGTTCCAGAGTTTACCAGAGAAAGGCATGAATGATTGAGAATACTGGTTAACTCTTGCATTAGAGAGGTGGACAGAATAGGGATGAGAGAAAGAAGAAAGTCTTGTGCAGCGAGGTCGCGGGAGGAGGGAAAGCATGCAGTTAGCAAGATCAGAAGAGCAGTTAGTATGAAAATAGCGTTAGAAGACAGCTAGAGATGCAACACTGAGGCGATGAGAGAGAGGCTGAAGACAGTCAATTAGAGGAGAGAAGTAGATGAAAGAAAAAACCTTTGGTTCCACCATGTCTAGAAGAGCGGTACGAGTGGAACCCCCCCCCCAGACATGTGAAGCATACTCCATACATGGACGGATAAGGCCCTTGTACAGAGTTAGCAGCTGGGGGAAGGGTGAGAAAAACTGGCAGAGACGTCTCAGAACACCTAACTTCATAGAAGCTGTTTTAGCTAGAGATGAGATGTGAAGTTTCCAATTTAGACCATAAGAAAAGGACAGACCGAGGATGTTCAGTGTAGAAGAGGGTGACAGTTGAGTGTCATTGAAGAAGAGGGGGATAGTTGTCTGGAAGTTTGT
>NC_087159.1:12070000-12112500 GCF_035594125.1 Scylla paramamosain
TCGTTTGGTCTTTTGCGAAGATACTTTTATGAATTTTTTTCCTGTTTCCTTCTTTCTTGATCTTTCCTTCTTAGAAACGGAAGAAAAATATCGGTATAATCTATGTCCATATCTCCGTTAAATGAGTGCATTAACTGTAAGCAAGTGTATTGCAATACATTGCCTTCCTTACTTAAAGGAAACAAAAAAATAAAACAATCATTCCGATAAAAACAAAGTCGACTATGTTGTTAAGGAGCTTTATTCTAAAGCTTTACCGAATTGTTTGTTTGTTTTTTTGTTTGTTTGCGTTAAAATGTGATTATTCCAACAGGTGCAACTGTGTTTCTTTGTCCACAGGTGGGGTCTTCGACGTGGATCACGTTCATGTTACTCATGCGTGGCATGGAGGGCAATAGAACCAAAAATGTACATACCAGCAAAATGCTAGCGCTAGTGCGTGCCCAGTAAGTACAAAGAACACACAAGAGCTTGCACCAATGCAACGTTTGTGTCCATTACCCTGAATAACACCAGAACCTGTATTCCAAAGCGTTTTGTGCTTACGTTGCGATTATTTTCAAAGGTCAGTTTTCATTAGACAAGTCTTCATGATCTACATTTATTTCCCTCAGTAGTGCAGAATCCTTGTTAAACCATAGAACTCTGAAAAAAAAAAAAAATCGAAAACCCCAGTAGCTTGTACTGCAGACCGCTACAAGTAGTCGAGATAAGACAGCGAAACGTTTGGGAGTACGGTTCCAGCATTGAGTCGTGTGTTTAAAATGAAGAAAACAACAGGGAACGAGAGTGACACCACAATTTAAAAACAAATTACAATCGCAAGCGTTCTTCAGAGTTAAGGTAAAATTTCCGATATGAACATATGGGGAACAAAATTGCCTGACAGACGTACACTGGAAGTAACAAATTCTGGCGGATTATAAACTTTGACTCCAGTGATCTGTGCTAACCATCTCGACTCTGTGTGTGTGCTCTCTCTCTCTCTCTCTCTCTCTCTCTCTCTCTCTCTCTCTCTCTCTCTCTCTCTCTCTCTCTCTCTCTCTCTCAGGTCAAGTTAGATGAAACCATACACTGAGAGAAACTTTGTGCGGGAATCACAATGAGAGTATTTTAGAGAAAACGCTATGGTTATAGGAGACTCCACCTGCTGAATACTGTGATTGGCTGGTGGGATAACAGGGAAGCGCGCTCACGCACGCACGCACACACACACACACACACACACACACACACACACACACACACACACAGTAAAAGAAAAATTCAGTCACTAGATGCCTTTTAAGTGTACAGTGACATGATATCACTCATAATTCTAAATAAGTGTTCTTCAACCTAATATCACATGACACATACACACACACACACACACACACACACACACAGAGAGAGAGAGAGAGAGAGAGAGAGAGAGAGAGAGAGAGAGAGAGAGAGAGAGAGAGAGAGAGAGAGAGAGGTAGGTTAAGGAATAGAATATACTAAGAAAAATCAACCTTCAGGGGAGGGTTGTACGATCCGGACCTGAATTTTTTATTTATTTATTTATTTTATTATCTTTTTTTTTTTTTTTTTTCGCTTCTTTCGATATATGTAACGTTTTGATGAAAAAATTTGTTCCCCTTATGTAATGAGGTCCTCCGTCATGAAATTCCACGGTTTCGCCCGCCGCGAGACAAGCATAATGTTTTTTTTTTTTTTTTCATAATTTTCTGACATACCCGTTTTTCTTTAGCTTTCCATTAAAATCTACGGTTCTCTCACTGCGCACAACGTTAGAGAGCACGAAATTTTAGAACTATTTTTCTCAGATTTATATACGAAAATAAAATTATATAATTATTTTTTTCGTAAATCCAGCAAATAACCAAAGTATCTGCATCAGATATCTTTAACATTAATATTTTATTTATTTTAATCAGTATAACACTGGTTTTTATTTAGAAATATGGGCGAAATATAACAAAAAATGTTTTCCACCCCTACCCCCATCTGGCTAATCAACCGTGAAATCACGAATCGCTCTCGGCCAGTGTACAAAACCAATCGGAGTAACTAAATGAAACTATGTCTACTTTTCCAACATATTCTGATGTATATATCATGTGAATTTCAAGTCTTTAGCTGTAATAGATGAATTATAGTCACCCTTTAAACTTTATTACGCAATATCTCAAAATGGCGGATTTTGACATACAAAAATTATCTCCTCCGTTGTTATTCCTGCTATACATACATGGGCTATTGCAGCTTATAAAACTATGAGAGGCGAACAAAGTCTGCTGTCGATTTTTTTGTTTGGAGTTGATTTTGATTTTTGACAAATATTTTTACTTTTTCATCGAACAAAAAAAAAGAATTATTATCGTACAAGAAAAAACGATAGCAGGCATTGTTCTCCTATCCTTCTTGATTAAAATGCTTTTTAAATTAAAGAAATTGGTCAGTAAATAAGGGAGGAGATAAGAGTTGAACATAGGCAATTTAAAATAGGATTAGCGGATCGTACACCACCCCCCTTCAGGCCATTTTTCACCTGATACACAGTTTATTTCTTCTGCATCATCTATATGTACATTTATATGTACATGTATATGTATACGCGGACATGATCTCGTCCTCCTATACGTCCGCCCCAGACAGCTTCCCACCCAAATAGAAAAACATTATGTTCTGATTTGTATGTATAATTTGCCGTATAAATCCTGATGGCACGGCACAACACCACTGTTGCAGTCCTCTGTGGTCACATATATTGGCTGACCTGGAAGCAACAACAGAAAATAAGAAATGAGGAGTGGTATACCGGCGTTTCCCTTTACTTTCAATGCTCAGCTGGTGATGTTTTGGGTCTAAGGGGGATAGAGGCGACAGCGGACCTATAGAGCGTTGGCTTCACATTCTTGACGACATGCCGACTCCTCCCATTGTACCTCCATGGTGGTAATGAAATGGTAATTAAGAAAACGGATATTTACAAGAGGTCACTACAATACTCTCCCCCTAATGACAAGGTAGGAAGAACGATACATTATAACGGCGTCCGTGGGCTCGAAGAGTTGAGTTGCGTTGCGTTGAGGTGCGTGGCATGGTGTGGAGTGCTGCGTGCCGTTGCGTTTGGGATGCGTGACGTTGCGGTGAGGCGCGTGCCGGCTCAGGTTAGGCTGTGGCTGTCGTCCTGGACACAAAGGGGTGAGGGTTGACCTCACTCCCACGTGGTGATAGGCAGGCGGCCAGAGGGTTGGCGTCAGGTTCCAGGGGCACCGGAGAATGGAATGAAGGGGCGGGCGAAGCGTCCCGCCACAAGCATGAGAAGAGCATGATAATTAAAAAAAAAGTGGATACTACACTTATAAATGCATGAATATATAACAGGTAATGAAAGAAGACAATTAAATTATCCATGTACGCTATTTGAATTATTATAAAGCAGAAGAAACATCGCATTTTGTGTTATGGAAAAAAAAAATAATTAGGGAGTTGCCATAAACACAATGTTATGTAGGTATGAATGCACGGCGTGAGGCGAGGGTTACTGAAGCGTCCTTGTGAGTTGAGTTGTGTGGCGGCAGAAATGTGCTGGGGAAGGAGGCGACGCGGCACGTTCAGTCAACCACCACCCTCATGAGCGTCAGGCATCCCCTCGAACGACTCAACTCCGCCTTTAGAAGCAAGTTTGCCAACGGAGGACCTCTACACAAACACCTATCCCCTAGTTTTTACAGGTGAGGAAAACCAGCTCGCCCTCCACTAGTATGAAGTCAAATATATAAATCACAAATCATTCATTTATTCATTATATATTGATATATTCACCTATTAACCTATCTCTTCTGCAGACTGTCCTTGATCTAGTAATAAACTAGGAACTAAGTTTTCTTAATTAATGCCAATAGGGTACAAGCCAGCTAATTTCGTTCCTGATGTGCTTAAAGTATTAAGATCGCTTCAGAATAATGAAAACCTGAAATTTATGCTACGAAATCTTTATTTCACAATGTTTTCCAAAAGAGAGAGTATAAAAATTTGAATTCGAGTAGAGATACTTAGCATGCACACATCATGAGTAATCAAGAACCTTATGAAATCAAACTAACTGACGTCCTGTACAGAGTTGCATGTCTCTCCCACAGTATGTTCTGGAAGCCTGCTCTCAAGATGTTAAATAAGAACCCAGATGTGGAGCAGTACATCACCTTCGCGGAGTTCCTGCAGTACGCTATGTATCGCGGCGACGCCCACTGGCTGCCTATGCATACCATGTGCTCACCCTGCGCTATGCATTATGAATATTTTGTGCGTCTCGAGACTTTCAGTGAGGACATGCAGTACCTGAGCCACGCGTTGTCAAATCCCATACTTGATCTTCAAGTGCACATGAACGAGTGAGTGAACACACACACACACACACACACACACACACACACACACACACACACACACACACACACGTGCGCGCAGGTCTTACAGAAACCAACAACCAGCAATTTTGCCTTATTTCATTGCTGTAATTCCTTTCCTTTGAGACCCAAATATAGGCTTCCCACACACTATTTAGTGGAATACATCTCGAAAAGGCAACCGATTGACGAGCATCTATGTATCTGATTCGTATCCTGGGATCTTACCGAGCTACAAGTTCAATGAACTAGGATGGTAGTAACTGACCTAGAGTCTCGGGCTCATGGAGACTACTTGGAATGAAGATAGTGTTCAAAAAATAGATGTGAGACGTAAACTGCCCTAAGCAGTGGTGCGGTGTGGTTTACATGCATGGTGGTATAACCCTTTATGCCTCCATGGGTACATGGCTTAATGAATCTACCATTACTACTGGGGAAAGACCTTGTCCTGCAGTGCACGTAAATTTACTCCTATAGGCTGATGGTGGTGATAGTTAATACTAACTGTCGTATTCCTCGTGGTTCGTTATTACGACCACGTAATTACTACTGTAGCAGTTGCAATTATTATCACCACTGTCACATTACGAGAGAGAGAGAGAGAGAGAGAGAGAGAGAGAGAGAGAGAGAGAGAGAGAGAGACCTGAATTCTGAGACTTCACACCACGGATCTGATTTATGGTGCTGCATCATCGCGGTCATATGGCGCCGCCCACCAAGTGCATCATCTCCTTTACATATACGAACAATTTTAAACACATTACCTTAACATATATTTCCAGGAATACAGACAGACTGCTTTACTGATTACAAGGCATTTCTCACGGTACGCTGTTTTGTTTCAGGAAAAGGAAGACCACCAAGGGGCCACAGCACGGGATGCAACAGACGGACCACACCCAGCTATCAAATTCCACTTTGCTCATCTACCGCCAAGTGCCCTCCGAACTCCTGGCCAAGGTGCTACAAATTTACCGCCCCGACCTGGATCTGTTCGGCTACCAGGTTCCCGAGGAGTTAACGCGGCGGGCAGGTCTGTTACACGGGTCCCATGAGTAATTCCGCCTTGTTCGCGACGGCGCAAAATCTAGAGTTGCTAAGTTAGTCGAGTTTCTTGGTGCTCGTGCTACAAAGTTACTGAATACCAGGAACTGTAGCCGCAGTGTTTCCTGGCCTTATTGTGACTACTTTTAATTGTGTGTGTGTGTGTGTGTGTGTGTGTGTGTGTGTGTTTCTGAACTGCCCAAAGCAGGGTTCGGTAGGTAATATAAGATAAAAAAAAATTATCTTGGAATGTAAATAGTATATGTACAAAACTAAAGAAGGATAATGACCAATAGTTGTTGTCAGACTATGACATAATGTGTTTGTGTGAAGTGAAAACATCTTTGCTTATAGCTTTTCCTGGATATGTGTGTTACAAGAATAAGGTGGTAGGTTCAGCTGACAAAGGTACTATATTAGTCGTTAAGAAGTATCTATCAGGACTTATATACAGTGTTGACACCAGTGTTGGAGACCAGGTATGGGCAGAGTTCATAAATATCCCAAGAACTGTGTTTGGTGTTTGTTACA
Source organism: Scylla paramamosain (assembly GCF_035594125.1). Classification (NCBI taxonomy): domain Eukaryota; kingdom Metazoa; phylum Arthropoda; class Malacostraca; order Decapoda; family Portunidae; genus Scylla; species Scylla paramamosain. The sequence goes on from NC_087159.1 coordinate 12,075,979, forward strand.
TTCATCCCTGTGACTCTAAGAATTATTATCATGAGCTTTTTTGCTGCAATACAGGAGAGGTTTAGTTCAGTTGATCCATCTTACAACTATTTTATTGTAGGCGATATGAATGCAAGATTTGGCACAACAGTAAGATAGTTATTATCTGTGTCTAACTCCAGTGTTTATCAATTGCCTTATCCTGTGACCAATGATGATGTGAACGTAGCCAATGATAATGCCTGGTGGACGCCGGAGTCCCACCCATGCGTGATGTAATGACGCAGTTTTATAGACTCCAACCTGCATCAAGTGATGAAGAGAAGCCTCTGCACCTGGTGTATGACGTGTGTAGAGGAGCGAAAACCCCAGGGTATACATTCCCTTCACAGTCACTACAGCGTGATTATAATGCAGACTAGCTTCACGATACCATTAAGACCAAGCCTCAACTAAAGGTTTGAGGGGTCATTTCCATTCGGTGTGTGTGTGTGTGTGTGTGTGTGTGTGTGTGTGAGGCAAAAAGACAGAACTGCTGGTTGGATGGGTGATTACTCTCAAGTCATAGTTAAACGTCACATCGGCGTCACGAAATGATGAGTAGGCGGGCTGTCTATCATGAACACACCTAGTCTCGCTACCAGTGTCTGTAAAGTTTAGCTAAGTTTACCCTAAATTTACTCATATAATTGCCCTCATTATCCACATATGACACCAAAGCACATTTTTACAAATTAAATCGGGGTCTCAAACATCCACTGCCAAAATAACAACCTTGTCCGACACTTTGTTAAGGTTTTATTTGCGAAAAATGACACGACACGCCACCTCAAACTTTTAGTAGAGCACATGACCTGAAACAGAGGCCAGCGAAATGCAGACGTCAATAAACCACAGCTTAAAATAAATAAATTTTAAACAACTTTCCATATGAACAGAGTTACCTTCACCCACGACCAACACTCAACTCTTTCACTATCTGGCACCTCCTTTTTACTGCTAAACACTGAGACATCTACCCATGTCACATCTACCCTTGTCCCACACCCACCTCCAAACATTGTACTGACCAAAAAAAAGAAAGAAAGAAAGAAAGAAAGAAAGAAAGAAAGAAAAAGAAAAATAAGAAAAGTTATTTTTTAATTTTTTTATTCCGTTCTTTCTTGTAGATGCTTAAAAAGATAACATACATTGATTTAAGTGTTGTTAATTCTCACATACCGCAGTGAAAGGGTTGATGCACACTTCACAGCAAAAACAGCTTACCCACACACTGAAGAGGTAGTCACACTGGGTACACACACTTGACCGAGATATGAACAGCGCGGCTTGAGGAGAAAATGTGGCGAGAGGTGGTCACTGTCAGGCTCACGGTATCACGTCTGTAAATGCTAATGTGACATAGTTTATTCATAGTTTATCTATCTATTCTTATTTATTCATTTACATGCATTTTATTTATTTATTTATTTATTTATTTATTTATTTTCTCAAGCATTTACAAGTCCAATTTTTCAAACAACCGTGCGTAAATTGATCCAGGTATATACGCTTACCTGTATCGAAGCACAAAACCCCGTGTTCTGAAACGCTTCGCTCTCTCCACGACTGTTTTCCGAGGCCACAGAGACGATTAGCCAGACTCTCAACAGTGTTTCTCTTGTTAATAATGTAGAAATCAGTCACTGGAACCATAAAAAAAACAAAAAACAAAGAAATTAATAACATGAGTAACGAATAATGTGAAATGAATAAGGAATAAAACTAGTAATTAACAAAAATAATAAAATCAATATCAAATACAACAAATAATAAACAAATGAAAATAATCAGATAATACTTTACAAAATTACGCTCCCACGATCATATTCGCTCCTTAGCTACTAAAACAGACGGGAAGGCTTCACATCTCCCGAGGTCTGCTGCCTGTCGCACTCCTGACGTGATGTCACTTCTCTGCACAACACTCACAACACAAGTGACGGAGTTTTGTTCTGAGGTCTGGAACGCGGGATGTATAAATGATATAAAACTACTTGAGTCCGTGCAACGTGGATGGATCAAGCATGTCCCGGGCCTGGAGGATTTGCCTTGTCGTGACAGATTGACTGTTCTTCACTTGTCCTCGGTGCATGGGAGGTTACTGAGAGCTGACCTGATGGAGTGGAGGAAGATCATACACACACACACACACACACACACACACACATCGTCTTTTATCATTTCGTCTTTTATCATTTCATTTTAATTTTATTTTTTTTTTTTTCTTTTGGTGTATCTTATGGTTCCTCTTGATATCTGTTTTCTATATCTATTTTTTTTTTTTATTTATTTTATTTTATTGATTTTTTGTTTCTTTTAGTGTAAGTTTATGCTTATTATGTATTTTCTATATATACATTTATATCTTTTTTTTCGTCTTTTCTTAATTTATTACATTTTAATTGATTTTTTTTTCTTTTAGTGTATCTTAAATTTACGTATAATATCTGTTTTCTGTATCTACATCTATATCTTTTTTCGTCTTTTCTGATTTTATTTTTGTTGACTTTTTCTTTTTAGTGTATCTTAAGGTTACTCGTAATATTTATTTTCTATATTCTATATGTATTTCCACTTTTTTTTATTGACTTTTCTGTTATTGTGTTAAGGTGTCATAACATCGACATAATATTCCAAGTCATCACCTAACACCACCATTACATCACGTATCACTACTCATCCTTTTTTTTTCTCTCTCTTTTCTTATTTAATCCACCCATTCAATCTTTTTTATTCCATTTTTTTCCAGAATTTTTTTAACGATCTATAAAACCAAACGCCATTTTCTTCCATTGACAAGACCGCTTATTGCGTTCCTCGGCCTGTTTTCTGTCCCGCCTTGCGTTTTCTCCCTGCCCTGTCTCTTCCTTCTCTCTTTCTTCATATTCCCTCCTCTCTTCCTCCTGCTCTCTTATCCTTTCCATCTCTTCCTCCTATCTTATTCTATCTATCTCCTGCTGTTTCCTCCTTTCCTCCTCCAGGTGTTGCCTAAATCTTTCCTCCAATTCCTGCTGGCGTCTCACTCTCTCCTCGCCGCGTCTCTTGATCCTCTCTCTCTTCCTCCTTTGTCTCACTGACTTCAACATTCACCTTATCCTCCTTTCGTCTGATTTTTTCTCTTCCTTCTCCTGTTCGCTGCTCTCAGGATATATCCTATCTCCCCCCTCCTGGTACTCTTCCAATCTCCTTCCCTTCCTTTCCTCTTCTCTCTCTCTTCTCTGCTTGTCGCTTCCTTCTCATCCTCTCCTCTTTCTCTTCTCGCCTGATGTTGTCTAGCTTCCTCTCTTCCTCTTCCCTCCTAAGCCTCTCTCTCTCTCTCTCTCTCTCTCTCTCTCTCTCTCTCTCTCTCTCTCTCTCTCTCTCTCTCTCTCTCTCTCTCGCCTAATCTTTCCTTTCTCCCTCTTTTTTCTCACCTAATCCTTTTTTTCTCTTCTTTCTTTATCCTTTCTTTCTCCTGCTCTTCCTCTTCTTTCCTCCTCTTCCTGCTTTCTTCCCTCTGCTTCTCCTCCTCCATTTCTCTCTTCTGTTCGTTCACCTTTCTCTGTTCCTCATGGCGCCGTCTTCTCATTTTACTTCTTGTCTGTTCCTCTCTCCGTTTCTTCCTCCTCTCCCTTGCATTTTCTTTATCCACTGACTTCTCTTTCCAGTGCCTCTCCTCCTCCTCCTCCTCCTCCTCCTCCTCCTTTCCTCCTCCTCCTCCTTCTCTTCCTTCTTCTCTGGTGTTCACTTATTCTTCCTCTTCCTCTCCTATGTTCTCTCTCTCTCTCTATCTGTTCCTTGTCTTTGCGGGGCCCCATCTCACGTTTCTTCCTTTCCTCCCTGTCCATCTGCCTTTCTTCTTCCTCCCCACCTCTTTCTCCTCCTCTTCTTCCTTTTCCTCCTCTTCTGCTGTTCTCTTACTCCACTTCCCATTTCTTTTGCTGATGTTAGTACACGCGATATGATTTCGAAGTCCGATTTACACAGTACACATTTGAGAACCGAGACACTGATATGACAGAGATGAAATGATGCTTCAACTCTCTCTCTCTCTCTCTCTCTCTCTCTCTCTCTCTCTCTCTCTGTGATGACTAACTTCTAGGTTTAGGTTTAAGGGGGGGGGGGCAGACAGTAGAAGGGAAATAAGAAAATCGGGGAAAGATTATTGGTTGGGTTAAATGACGAAGGAAAGCAGAAGGATAAAAAGATGACGGGCAGACCGTTATGCTCTATTTAAATGTGTTTATTCAATGGATCTATGATTTGTTGTTTTTCTTCAATACTATGTCAATAATACATTCTCCTAGCGTCCCTTGTCTGTACCGCATGGTGCTGCCTTGCAAGGCTGACACCTATCTAGTTCCCCTCGTGGACTGTGGAAGGGACAAGGATCCAGGCAACACCACGACTCGACGCAGTGATAGACGCTGAAACTTGTGATGCTGTGTTGTCAACCTTGCATATGATGACGAGTGTATATGATTGTGTGGTGTTTTATTTGGTATATACTGGTGTAGCTTGTTCTAGTATTCTGATGGTTCTTTTGAGCCAAAAGTGAAGAGGATCACGATCAGAAGAAGCTGACCAATCAGATTCTGGGAAGAGAGCCAATCAGATGCTACAATTTGAGGTATAAGAACCAATCACAGTGGTCGTTATTTTGGCCAATGAGGAAAGGCAAGACAGGTGTTTTCCCTAAGGATGCTGGAGAAGTGTGAGGAAGTGGGGAAGCTCCCTTGAGAGTAGGGAACGAGTAGAAAAGATAAAAGTAGGACAGACTCACCACGTGAGGACATCAGACACGTGGAACACATTGAAAAATTGATTTAATGATTCTGACAAGAACGAAACTCAATGTTGTAGTGAACATCATGCTGCGTGAGGGTGTTATTAATAGTGACAAAATTAATGTATTGATCATTTTAGCGAAATTGAGAGTCAGTGGTGTAATGAACATCATGTCGTGCTAAACTGAGAGGAAGCGAGGAGAGGAACAGAAGAAGAATGAAGCGTGACAAGAAGAGGAAGCAAGGCAGCGGCGGCACACAGAAGAGGACCGGTGGCGGCAAAGAATATACAAACAATCCCCCCAACCCCACACAGTGTTTATATTCCTTGGGATGAACCGAGGCTGTTAAATGATTAGATCTCACCTGCCCTGTTAACATGGTTTTGTTCTTTTATCTTATTGTGCACCATGGTAATGATGTGCCACACTAGACGCTTGCAAGAACCACCTGTCTCCCGAGCCCACACTAACACTGACTGAAATAACTCTGTTGCCAGCAGACATCAGCTTCGAACATTGTCTGCCAGTCTTTGCCTGGCGAACGGAGTAGAAACGATGGTATACAACTTCATCTGCAGGTACCACTGTTTGTTGCCATATCAACGTACCTCGTTTCAACGCTCATGACGTCATCCTGCTTCGTCTTATGATATGGAAACAGTGTTTGTCCGACAGCGTTCGACCGTGTGGAAGATTCCTAATGTCATGCACACAGGCTATCTCTCCTTATCGTGGAACACCTCTCAGGGGTCACCAGGACTGTGAGCCACACCTCCTTGGCACTCACAGTGTAGAGAGGGTCCTCCTGTCTGCCTCACCTCTCACTCCCTCCTACCACGTCTCCTCGACATATATTCGCGAGGAGGCTCGACAACATTCTCCGAACCCGCTTCGTACATATTAATACTAGACTACCTTAGGTAAGTTACAACCATTTTACCATCACCACAAATAACATGCCAGTTAATTAATGTACATTTAACCCTTAATTCCCCATTAACTATGAGTATCGGCTGTATCGTGACAAAAGTAACAAGTCAAGAGATATGGGATGCGGGCAGGTGTGTAGACTGAGAGAATACAGAGGAAAGAATGCAGACTACGTAATGTGAGTTTTTAGATGTGAATCGTGGGTCAGAGGTTAGGGAGGTCATTAGAGAGAGGACCGTTCTGAGGCACTGAACATGTGGGGTGACACTCATAAGAACATAAGAGCATAAGAAATAAGGGAAGCTTCAAGAAGCCACCAGGCTTACCCTTGGCAATCCCTGTATGAAATATACCTACCTGTTTCCACCTATCATCCCCATCCATAAATCCATCTAATCTTCTCTTAAATCTCCTTAATGTCTTAGCACTAAGAACTTGATTACTGAGTCCGTTCCATTCATCTACCACCATCTGAGAACCAATTTTTTCCTATCTCTTTCTTAAATCTATATTTTCAAGCTAGAACCCGTTATTTCTTGTTCTATCCTGGTTGCTGATCCTAAGAATTTTGCTTACGTCACCCTTGTTATAACCCTTATACCATTTAAAGACTTCTATCAGGTCCCCTCTTAACCTGCGTCTCTCTAAAGAATGTAAATTCAACAACTTCAGTCTCGCCTCGTAAGGAATAATACTCATCCCTTGTATCCTTTTAGTCATTCTCCTTTGTACTGATTCTAATAGACCTATATCATTCTTGTAATGTGGGGACCAGAACTGCACATCGCAGTCTAGATGAAGTCTGACCAGCGCCAAATATAACTTAAGTATTACTTCGGGTCCTTTACTTTTACCACTCCTAAAAATTAATCCTAATACCCTATTTGCCCTGTTTCTGGCCTCTACTCATTGCTTTCCTGGACGGAGTTCAGAGCTAACTATAACTCCTAAGTCTTTTTCGTACCATGAACCTACCAGAGTTTCGTTGTTCATTGTGTACCTACTGTGTGGGTTTCCTTTACCTACGATAAGTACTTTGCATTTGTTGATATTAAACTGCATTTGTCATCTGTCCGTCCATTCGTTCATCCTTTCTAAACCTGCCTGCAAGACAATGACATCTGATTCTGGCTTAATTAATCTACCTATCTTTGTGTCATCCGCAAATTTACTAACATCACTACTAATTCCACTATCCAAGTCATTGATATATATTAAAAACAACAATGGCCCTAATACTGATCCCTGTGGCACTCCACTAATTACATGACCCCACTGGGATTTAGAGCCGTTTATTACAACTCTCTGTCGCCTGTCGCTTAGCCATGACCTTATCCAGCCTAACACCTTCCCATCTATCCCGTGTGCCCTAACCTTTCTCAGGAGGCTTTGATGGGTTACCTTGTCAAACGCTTTACTAAAGTCCAGATATAAGATGTCATAACTATCAGCATTATCTACTGCCTCGTACACTTTACTGTAAAAACATAACAAGTTAGTCAGGCAAGAATAACTGACTGATTTATCAAGTTATGTTTGTCTAAATGCTCCCTAATGTTCTTTGCTATCATTGACTTCATTATTTTTACCTGCACCAAAAGTTAAGCTGACAGGTCTATAATTAGACACTAAAGTTTTATCTTCTTTCTTAAAGATGGGTACTACATTAGCCTGCCTCCACATTACTGATACCTCACCTGACTCAAGTGATTTCCTAGAGACAGAACCTAACAGCTCACTAATAACCTCTTTGCATTCCTGAAGTACTCTGGGATATATTTCATCTTGTCCTGATGTCTTGAACTTTTTTAGCCTATCTATCTCCTGTTCCACTATCTCCTTAGTTATGGTAATGTCTGTCAGCTTCTCCTTCTCATCTGCTCTAAACATTTGTTTACTATTCGGCATATCCTGCATGTTTTCCTGGGTGAAGACAGTTAAAAAATACACATTCAGAATTTTACTAATCTCCTCCCCAGTACTCGCCAGCTTCCCATCTGCTGTCACTGTCACTCTGTCGTGTTTCATCATGATGCCTGGGAACAGATCTCTGAAGAGCCACGTCTTCAAAGGACTGGTCCACACCAGCGCTGTAAGTGGATGAGGGCGCTTCCTACCTTTTCTGTTTCCTGGAATATATCACTCTGGTGCACATTTAGGCCTTTTTACTCTTTACGACCTTTCACATTTCTTTGTTTGCTTTCCTTTGGTGTGACAACGGTTGCGCTATATCTTTTTCCTGCCTCACTCTTCCCTATGAACCTTATCCCATGTTTTAATTTGGGTGGTAACCTCATCCCTCTCCCTTCTGCAGCCTGTAATCCAGCAGGAAGACTGCCTAATTGCATCTATACCTGTCATTCCACGAGAGAGCAGTTTCCGGGGTGTCTGGTCACCTTCATAGACGAGTGGAGGCGCCACATCTACCTGTTTACTCTTTCTTGCTCCAACATTCTCCTCAGAGGATATACGCCATAGCTGCGCGTGGCCTCGGCGCCCATCTCCGTCTCATCTTTGAGCCTTTGGTGGATGAAATCCCTTACCCGGGTCACAGGGCCACTGTGGCATCCGGGTTTCCACAATTAACCTTCTCTTTTGTCATTTTGGCTTTCAGGATGCGATGACGCTTGATTTTTAATAAGAATATCTCGCCTAGAGAGATGCTGAAGATGGCAGCCGCGGGCTTCAATATTCCTACCCAACTCTTGAAGAGAAAGCCAGTCCATAGATACTGACGTCAATGTTAGGTTGCGGTTAGACATTATCGTAGTTCTAAAATTAACTTGTACCTAACATGTACTATCACGACCATTAGTCAGATATATCCCTGTAAATAACGGATTAAAGTTAATTCTGCACAAGATAATGTAGATTTTCACCACTCTTGCAAAATCTGGATGGGACAATGATCGTACCGTACCTCACCAGCATAAATCACCACTACACCATGCAATAATCTCAGACCTTAGGGTGAATATTACAAAGAACACTTGGCTTTAACTTGTATTATTCACTCAGATACAAAATTATAATAGAAGGCCCATTAACTCAACACAAAACTTGATGTTCCACTGGTACCCAAAACTCCACTACAATACACATCTCACCACACCTGCAATTACGTAAAAAAAAAAGGCCAGCACACCACAAAATGACTGATGTTACGCAAAATATAATCTTTCCTCACAAATGTTCTCCACAATATTACACAAAACGCACAAGTTACATACCTTTACCTCATCAGCCAGGTGTGTAACATCACAATACTCATTAAATCGTACCCTCAAAACCTTATTCATCTTCACCTCAAACCCACAAAACACCACAAGCACCCTTAATCAATCTCTTCGACAGAAATCTCCGCCTCTCCCTTTCTCACTCCCTTGTCTCTTAATCCTCTCCCCTCATAGAACCTGGAGGCGTCATCTCAGTAATCAGTTTGCCTGTTTTAATTATTCCATTGCACTTTTATGAACTACAGTATTATATAAAACGATATATTCATGGTACAATGGCACATAATCATTTCATTATAATACTTATCAGTATATTGTGTGTCAATTAAAAGTACCATTATATATAGTAGAGGACTATCTCAGTTATCCTTGAGATACTGAGATGGTAACACGGTACTCTAAGTAAATTACATGTCACTAACTTATATATATATACACATATATATATATATATATATATATATATATATATATATATATATATATATATATATATATATATATATATATATATATATATATATATATATATATATATTGCTTTAATTTCCTGCTTATCTAAAGTTTTTGAATCTATCTTCAACAGGAAGATTCTTAAACATCTATCACTTCACAGCCTTCTATCTGATCGCCAGTATGGGTTCCGTCAAGGCCGCTCTACTGGTGATCTTCTGGCTTTCCTTACTGAATCTTGGTCATCCTCTTTTAGAGACTTTGGTGAAACTTTTGCTGTTGCCTTGGACATATCAAAAGCCTTTGATAAAGTCTGGCACAAAGCTTTGATTTCAAAACTACCCTCCTACGGTTTCTATCCTTCTCTCTGTAACTTCATCTCAAGTTTCCTTTCTAACCGTTCTATTGCTGCTGTGGTAGACGGTCACTGTTCTTCTCCTAAATCTATTAACAGTGGTGTTCCTCAGGGTTCTGTCCTGTCACCCACTCTCTTCTTATTATTCATTAATGATCTTCTAAACCAAACTTCTTGTCCTATCCACTCCTATGCTGATGATACCACCCTGCACTTTTCCACGTCTTTTCATAGACGTCCAACCCTTCAGGAGGTAAACATATCACGCAGGGAAGCCACAGAACGCCTGACTTCTGATCTTTCTAAAATTTCTGATTGGGGCAAAGCAAACTTGGTATTGTTTAATGCCTCAAAAACTCAATTCCTCCATCTATCAACTCGACACAATCTTCCAGACAACTATCCCCTCTTCTTCAATGACACTCAACTGTCCCCCTCTTCTACACTGAACATCCTCGGTCTGTCCTTTACTTATAATCTGAACTGGAAACTTCACATCTCATCTCTAGCTAAAACAGCTTCTATGAAGTTAGGTGTTCTGAGACGTCTCCGCCAGTTTTTCTCACCCCCCCCAGCTGCTAACTCTGTACAAGAGCCTTATCCGTCCATGTATGGAGTATGCTTCACATGTCTGGGGGGGTTCCACTCATACTGCTCTTCTAGACAGGGTGGAATCAAAAGCTTTTCGTCTCATCAACTCCTCTCCTCTAACTGACTGTCTTCAGCCCCTCTCTCACCGCCGCAATGTTGCATATCTAGCTGTCTTCTACCGCTATTTTCATGCCAACTGCTCTTCTGATCTTGCTAACTGCATGCCTCCCCTCCTTCCGCGGCCTCGCTGCACAAGACTTTCTTCTTTCTCTCACCCCTATTCTGTCCACCTCTCTAACGCAAGAGTTAACCAGTATTCTCAATCATTCATCCCTTTCTCTGGTAAACTCTGGAACTCCCTGCCTTCTTCTGTATTTCCACCTTCTTATGACTTGAATTCCTTCAAGAGGGAGGTTTCAAGACACTTATCCACCAATTTTTGACCACTACTTTGACCCTTTTATGGGACTGGCATTTCAGTGGGCATTTTTTTTTTTATTAGATTTTTGTTGCCCTTGGCCAGTATCCTTCCTACATAAAAAAAAAAAAAAAAAAAAAAAAAAAAAAATATATATATATATATATATATATATATATATATATATATATATATATATATATATATATATATATATATATATATATATATATATATATATATATATATATATATATATATATATATATATATATATATATATATATATATATATATATATATATATATATATATATATATAAAAGAATAAAAAAGACAAGAAATATATAACATTACTACTACTACTACTAATAATAATAATAATAATAGTAATAATAATAACAATAATAATAATAATAATAATAATAATAATAATAATAATAATAATAATAATAATAATAATAATAATAATAATAATAATCATAATCATAATAATATAGTTCAGGTAATGCACTCACACACACACACACACTTTAAAATACACCTTTTAAAACCATCAGGGAATCCTTCTGTTGTAGCCAGTGGTATCCAACGAGCGAAACCTTCTGATGTCTGTGGCAACACTTCCTTTAACCGACTGTACTGTCAATAGACACCTTAAACATGATAGTGTACTGCTACAAAGACACAACATTTAGATTCTTTATGCAAGCGCACAAGCAAAATAAACCAGGAAAATCACAGGAATGTTATGAAAATCTGTCGACGGATGTCGCGACTCGGTACCCGCCACATACTTGCTTCATGTCATCAATAATTCAGTCACCGAGTTGCTCGAGGTTATGAACATCCTGCTTTTTTGGTGCCTTTGTAAAATTTGTGTATATGTATTTATTATTGCTATCTACTCGTGTCCAAGCCTAAGCCTTCATTAATTACACTCAAATCTGACTAATACAAATTTTTATTTGATGTGGAGAAAATATAGACCGTGCTCGCCTCTTCAGTGAAATACTGACTGCCTCTGACTTCCTTTATTTACACCAAGCCGAGAGGTGTCCACCAATCACGTACAAGTACATTTCTCACGTGGTTGAAGAGAAAAGGAAGAAAAGGTGAAAATTCGGGGAAAGGCGTGAGTCCAGGTATTTCTCCGCGGTACAGACACACCTAGAGTAGTCAGGTGAGATGTAAACAAGCGAGAGGAGCGTGTCTACGTGGCGAAGGTCGTCTACGTGGTTGTGTGCATGATAAAGTACATACATACATAGAATAGATAATATAGGGTATAGATGGAGCAGTGCAATCGACACAGCAAAAAACTACATATGGCATCGAATGACAAGCATATACATCACTGAATTTATTACGTCTTCTTATTAGTTCTACAGCGTAGTACCGTCGCTTGATGCACTGCACTGATATAAATGTCTCCCTCGATATGTATGTTACTACGAAGCTTAACTGTCATAACAAATGTTGAAGTGAGATACTATGCATAATTACAGAGCCGCTATACGTATACATTAGTAAATATATATTATGTTCTACTCTAACTTCTAACAACATTCTGTCAGATGTTTTAACACAAATCTGCAGGAGCTATAGTAAATGTAAAATTGTTGTGTTCCCACACAGGGTTTTTAGGATTTACAGGATCCTGCATGGTTCGCTCTCTATACACAAGCTGATCCTCTTGGTCCACAAGTATGACTGTTGTGGTTCGGGTGCCGTAATTGGCATCCGGGCATGAAACCCAAATACTGGAAAGTTTCTTAACAAACTACTCAATGTGCCCTTTGCCCTGTTCTTTTAGCTGTGAGTCAGGGAGGTTTAAGTCTTTGTTTTGCATCATTGTAAACAACTCGGTAATAAGCTTTTCTTCGTGTTCTTTTTCCCCATAAGTATTAACCAAATCTTGGAACATCGTTTTACCTTTCTCCACTTTTTTTAAAGGCTTCATGAGGGGGAATTTCCAAATCCATGGAACCCAGGCTGTATCTGATGTATCACTTTTGACTCACTGTTGTAAAAGTTAACATCATACGAGTTTCCTTCAGGATCTAACGTAATCAGGTTGAATGCATTGTATATCTTTCCCGAGTTTTTAACCTCTTCCATGTATTGGTGTCCTTTCTTGCACGAGTTCAGGTAATCAACAACCAAGAAACCCCTTGAGACTTTGCCAGTTGTAAAACTGTTGGCTGGCTGAAACACATTAAGTAAACAAGATATTTTGCCCCCTTTGGAAGCAGCCAACCATGTACCTCCTTTACAATGTTCCTCAATATCCATTCCTCCCACAATCGTATCATCCCAAAAATGTGCAGGCTTAGTGGGTCTGTTATAAAATTCATCACGATTATTTACAATGATTGCTTTGTATTCTCCTACTTTAGGTCTTGGGTTAATAAAGAGAAAAAGAATACACACAATGTTGGCTCAAGTCTTATCAAATGTTTGTTGAAACCTGTGTTTATTATGAAATTAAAAAAAAAATAATAATAATGCAATACTTAGCTGTGGAAAAAATATTAAAAATCACTTAATGAATATATATTTTTAAACACTTTGCAACTGTGTCAGAGGAGCCCAAATTTCATTACTAATCTATATTCAATTTCTTCAAAGTAATGTTTGGTCAATGATTCTTTGATACAACACTATTCACAACCATGGCAATTTCAGCTACTGAAGTGAAACAAAGATCAGATGTTCGTGAAGTTCCACTCCCTGCTTATTCACTTGGCTCCTGAAAAGAAAAGAAAATAATAAAGTGTAGCTTAAGAATGCATAATACAGGACACTGCACATCCTTATAGTTTGGGTGTACTTATAGTTTGGGTGTAGTTGTGTGTACTTACGGTGGTAGCTGTGAGTAACCAGTCTTGGCATCTTTTGTCAAGTAACAGGCATTTGTTTTATGTACTTAAAGAACATACAGTTGTTGTAATCAATCATTTAGCCTTACTTTTTTCAATATTTCATACTAAGAAAACTACTTTTTTCAAAGGTGTGTAAGAATGCCGTAGACATGCGCAAGCAGGCTGGCTGATGGAGCAAGATGTCCGCCATGACAGCCTTCTCAGTGTTTACTGGAGTCCTAACACGACTGTGTGCCTATTCTATGATCACTCTGCCAAAGAGGAATATTCCTGTGTGTACCTCCTTCATAAAGTAGGATCTTTTTTTTTTTCTTTTTTTCCAAGCGAGGCACTGGCCAAGAGCAACAACAACAAAAAATCGAAGAAAAGCCCACTTGAGTACCAGTCTCCAAAGCGAAGTCAAAAGAATCACTGAATATTGTCTTGAAACCTCCTTGAAAGAGTTCAAGTGATAGGAAGGAGGAAATACAAAAGCAGGCAGGGAATCCCAGAATTTACCAGAAAAATAATGAAGGACTGAGAATTCTGGTTAGCTCTTGCATTAGATAGGTGGACATAATGGAGGTGAGAGAAAGTAGGTCTTGTGCAGCGAGACCACGGGAGGAGGGGAGGCATACAATTAGCAAGATCAGAAGAGCAGTCAGCGTGAAAATAACAGTAGGAAATACCTAGAAATGCAACACTGCAGCGATGAGAAAGAGGCTGAAGACAATCAGTTAGAGGAGAGGGGTTGATAAGACAAAATGCTCTTAATTCCACCCTGTCTAAAAAACGGTAGGTGCGAAACCCCTCCCTCCCCCATACCTGTGAAGCATACTCCTTACATGGGCGGATGAGGACCCTGTGCAAAGTTAATAGCTGTGGGGGCGGGGGAGGTAAAAAAAATGGCGGAGACGACTCAGAACACCTAACTTCATAATTATAAACTGTTTTAGGTAGAGATGAGATGTGAAGTTTTCAGTTTAGATAATTATCAGAAAAGAACAGACAGAGGATGTTTTATGTAGAAAAGGGGAACAGTTGAGTGTCACTGTAGAAGAGGGGATAGTTACCTGGAAGGATGTGTCGGGTTAAAAAGATGAAGGAATTGAGTTTTTGCGGCATTGAACAATACTAAGTTTGCTCTGCCAGAATCAAAAATTTTAGAGAGATCAGAACTCAGGTATTCTGTGGCTTCCCTGTGTGAACTGTTTAATTTCTGAAGGTTTGGACGTTTAGGAAAAGGCGTGGAAAAATGCAGAGTGACACCATCAGCGTAGAAATGGACAGGAAAAAAGGTTTGACTTTGAAGATCATTTATGAGTAAAAAGAAGAGAGTGGGTGACAAGACACCACTGTTAATAGACTTTAAAGAACAGTGACCGCCTACCACAGCAGCAATAAGACGGTCTGAGAGGAAACTTGAGATGAAATTACAGAGACAAAAGTAGAAGCTGTAGAAGAGTAGTTTGGAAATCAAAGTTTTATGCCAGAGTCTATCAAAAGCCTTTGATATGTCTAAAGCAACAGCAAATGCTTCACCAAAATCCTTAAAAGAGGATGACCAAGACTCAGCAAACAAAGTCAGACCGCCAGTAGAGCGGCCACGACGATCAGATACTCGTATAAAAGGTTGTGAAGTGACAGATATTTAAGAATCTTCCTGTTGAGGATAGATAGATAAATAAAAAAAAAATAGAGGCAGAAAATTAAAGCAACGGGACGGTAGTTTGAAATGTCAGACCGGTCACCCCTTTAGAAACAAGCTAAATGTAGGCACATTTCCAGCAAGAAGGAAAGGTAGATGTTGACAGACAGAGTTGGAAGAGTTTTACTAGGCAAGGTGCAAGCACAGAACTACAATATTAGAGAACAATAGGAGGGACACCATCAGGTCCGCCTTCCGAAGGTTAAGGCCAGCCAAGGCATGGAAAACATCAATGCGAAGTATCTTAATAGGTAGCGAGAAATAGTCGGAAGGTGGAGAAGAGAGAACAACAAGCTTTGAATCATCCAAGGTAGAGTTTTAAGCAAGGGTTTGAGAAAAGAGTTCAGCTTTAGAGATGGACGAGATGCCATCAGGTTGAAATACAGGAAGGAAAAAATGAAGAAGCAAAGTTATTAGAGATATTTTTTGTGAGGTGGCAGAAGTCTCAAGTGGAGTTAGATCTAGAAAGACTTTGACATATTCTATCAATGAAGGAGTTTTTGGCTAGTTGGAGGAAAAGAATTGATATGATTCTGAATAAAAAATGTAAAGTGTACGAGATTCAGGTGATGGAAAGCTCAAGCACAGTTTGTGAGCCATCTCTCTATCATATATAGCACGAGAACAGGTTGAGTTACACCAAGGTTTGGAAGATTTAGGACGAGAGAAAGTGTGAGAAATGTACACCTCTTCATTGCAGACATTAGACAAATAAAGAAAAATGCCAGATATCTAGATCAGTGGGGCTATTGCCTTGGTTACGAAAAGAACACTGCGAAGTATTCATTGGAATTAGTACCCCCCTCATCTGATACTAATGCATTCAAATACCAGCCTTCTTAGTATGTAACACTTCACTTCTCGTTAACTTACCTCTTTTCTTTTTATATCTTCGCATTTTTCTTGTGATTTTTACTAGGTTTTTACCTTACCACAATTTTGTGGACATTTTTTAACATACCATTTTAGTTGCTTTGAAGATTTCGTAGCGGCGCCATATGACCTAGCGCTTTTTTTTTTTTTTTTTTTTAATCAATCAATACCATGACAGCCTCCTCACTTTTTGCTGTGTTTCTGACACAATTGTGTGCCATTCTTTGATCACTGTGTCACAGAAGAACATTTATAAGTATAGTTCCTTCATAGACATAATACCAAGAACGAACAAAAGTTTTCATGTAATCTTTGGGAATACACAGGCAACGGTGAGGGGTGGGTAGAGGTACAATGACTTCCGTTTGTCATCGAACAATGACCGTTTCTCATTGAACAACAAATTCTTCATGATAATATCACACGGTGTTCCCTAGTTTTTAATAACTTAGATGTTTTCAAATTTATGAAGTCATTTTAACAGAAAACAACGCTTAGTATTCGCATTCAATTACGCAGACATGCTGGCTCCACCAGCCTAGTCGCGGTAATCGCCCGACAGGGCTACTGAAGGTGTAGTGACCTTGCCTCTCAAGGTAGCCACTTCCTGCTAATCCCATGCAGGTGATGAGACGCCACACCCTGGCTTCACATACCGTTCCTCCACGTGGTGCAACCAACCGTGACCTGAAGCTACGCCTCAGGCGCCAGTCCCGGCCGACCAAGTGGGTCGAGGTCAACCCATTGCCTCAGCCGCCTTTGTCTCCAGCCATGCTCCAATCTGTTCTGACCGCGAGGACTCTGAGTGAGCTCACGAGCCCCTACCTTCTTGGCCACATGACCTCCCAGTCAGCTCATGAACCTCAATCGTGACCTGACCTACCGGCCAGGCGAGGACCCTCTAACCTAATCACCGGTACCCCACTCGTTTCATCCCCACGTCCCCGCGTCCGTTCCCACCACGCTGTACAGTTAACATAATAACTCAAGACATAATAACTCAAGTCTGTGTTTACATCCGTGTCCTGGCTTTGAATACTACAAAGGTTTCACTTTTTTGCATTATTTTTTTGCGTAAATGTCAATGACTTGGGATATGACGATACGAAAGGACCGTTGATGCTCAACAAGGCCTCAGAATGCATATTAGCATGGAACGTTTTCCACTTAGAATAATCCGTACAAAATGCATATGTATTTTGAAGCGTTGTTTAGCAGAGATGTGAAATTCAAGTGAGACCTGGCGACAGATTCAACGGACGAGCCGGGCGGGTAACCATGGCGGACAAACACCATGTCTACAAACTCCACATTACTGTAAGTTATGCGATACAAATCTAGAAGTATTCATTACCATTATCTCGGAGGGACACTGTCTGTGGGACTAGCTAAAAATCAGCTGATTTCCCACTCTCCATTGGGGCAGGCAAATGCATGATGTTGTGCAGCCTTTTTTTTTCTATGTAGGAGGGAAACTGGACAAGGGCAACAAAAATCCAATAACAAAAAAAAAAAAAAAACACTGAGATGCCAGTCCCAGAAAAGGGTCCAAAGCGGTAGTCAAAAATTGAAGCATAAGTGTCTTGAAACCTCCCTCTTGAAGGAATTCAAGTCATAGGAAGGTGGAAATACAGAAGCTGGCAGGCAGTTCCAGAGTTTACCAGGGAAAGGCATGAATGATTGAGAATACTGGTTAACTCTTGCATTATACAGGTGGACAGAATAGGGGTGAGAGAAAGAAGAAAGTCTTGTGCAGCGAGGCCGCTGGAGGAGGGGAGGCATGCAGTTAGCAAAATTAGAAGAGCAGTTAGCATGAAAACAGCGTTAGAAGACAGCCTGAGATGCAACATTGTGGCGATGAGAGAGGGGCTGAAGACAGTCAGTAAGAGGAGAGGAGTAGATGAGCCAAAAGGTTTTGATTCCACCCTGTCTAGAAGAGCGGTACGAGTGGAACCCCCCCCCAGACATGTGAAGCATACTCCATACATGGACGGATAAGGCCCTTGTACAGAGTTAGCAGCTGGGGGAAGGGTGAGAAAAACTGGAGGAGACGTCTCAGAACGACCAACTTCATAGAAGCTGTTTTAGGTAGAGATGAGATGTGAAGTTTCCAGTTCAGATTATAAGTAAAGGACAAACCAAGGATGTTCAATGTAGAAGAGGAGGAGAGTTGAGTGTCATTGAAGAAGAGGGGATAGTTGTCTGGAAGTTTGTGTCGAGTTGAGAGATGGAGGAATTGAGTTTTTGAGGCATTGAACAATACCAAGTTTGCTCTGCCCCAATCAGAAATTTTAGAAAGATCAGAAGTCAGGCGTTCTGTGGCTTTCCTGCGTGAAATGTTTACTTCCTGAAGCGTTGCACGTCTGTGAAAAGGCGTGGAAAAGTGCAAGTTGGTAGCATCAGCGTAGGAGTGGATAGGACAAAAAGTTTAGTTTAGAAGGTCATTAATAAATAATAAGAGAGTGGGTGACGGGACAGAACCCTGAGGAACACCACTATTAATAGATTTAGGAGAACAGTGACCGTCTACCACAGCAGCAACAGAATGGTCAGAAAGGAAACTTGAGATGAAGTTACAGAGAGAAGGATAGAAGCTGTAAGAAGGTAGTTTGGAAATCAAAGCTTTGTGCCAGACTCTATCAAAAGCTTTTGATATGTCCAAGGCAACATCAAAAGTTTCACCAAAATCTGTAAAAGAGGATGACCAAGACTCAGCAAGGAAAGCCAGAAGATCACCAGTAAAGCGGCCTTGACGAACCCATACTGTCGATCAGATAGAAGATTGTGAAGTGATAGATGTTTAAGAATCTTCCTGTTGAGGATAGATTCAAAAACTTTAGATAGGCAGGAAATTAAAGCAATAGGATGGTAGTTTGAAGGATTAGAACGGTCACCCTTTTAAGGAACATGCTGAATGAAGGCAAACTTCCAGCAAGAAGGAAAGGTAGATGTTGACGGAGTTAAAAGTTTCACTAGGCAAGGTGCAAGCACGAAGGCACAGTTTCGGAGAACAATAGGAGGGACTCCATCAGGTCCATAGGCCTTCCGAGGGTTTAGGGTAGCGAGGGCATGGAAAATATCATTGAGAAGAATTTTGATGGGTAGCATGAAGTAGTCAGAGGGTGGAGGAGAGGGAGAAACAAGCCTTGAATCGTCCAAGGTAGTTTTTTTTAGCAAAGGTTAGAGCGAGGAGTTCAGCTTTAGAGATAGATGTAATAGCAGTGGTGCCATTTGGTTGAAATAAAGGAGGGAAAGAAGAAGTAAAGTTATTGGAGATATTTTTGGCTAGATGCCAGAAGTCACGAAGGGAGTTAGATCTTGAAAGATTTTGACACTTTCTATTAATTAAGGAGTTTTTGGTTAGTTGGAGAACAGAATTGGCATGGTCCCAGGCAGAAATATAAAGTGCATGAGATTCTGGTGATGGAAGTACCTTTTGTGGGCCATCTCTCTATCATGTATAGCACGAGAACAGGCTGTGTTAAACCAAGGTTTGGAAGGTTTAGATCGAGAAAAAGAGTGAGGAATGTACGCCTACATGCCAGACACTATCACCTCTGTTATGCGCTCGACACACAAAAACGGGTCTCTGACACGGAAGCAGTAGTCATTCCAAGAAAATCAGCAAAATACCTCCTCAGGTCCCCCAACTAGCAGAGGCAAAACGCCAGAGGTACCTCCGCTTAGGGGGATCCTGAGGAGGGATTGGAGTGATAGGACAACAAACAGATACGAGATTGTGATCAGAGGAGCCCAACGAAGAAGAGAGGGTGACAGCATAAGCAGAAGGATTAGAGGTCAGGAAAAGGTCAAGAATGATGGGCTTATCTCCAAGACGGTCAGGAATACGAGTAGGGTGTTACACCAATTGCTCTAGGTCGTGGAGGATAACAAAGTTGAAGGCTAGTTCACCAAGATGGTCAGTGAAGGGAGAGAAAAACCAAAGCTGGTGGTGAACATTGAATTCTCCAACAATGGAGATCTTTGCAAAAATGAAGAGTCAGAATGTGCTCCACATTGGAAGTTAAGTAGTCAAAGAATTTCTTATAGTCAGAGGAATTAGGTGAGAGGTATACAGCACGGATAAATTTAGTTTCAGAGTGACTCTGTAGTTGTAGCCAGATGGTGGAAAATCATAAGATTCAAGAGCGTGGGCACGAGAGCAGGTTAAATCGTTGCGCACATAAACGTAACATCCAGCTTTGGATTGAAAATGAAGATCGAAAAAGTAGGAGGGAACAGAAAAGGGGCTACTGTCAGTTGCCTCAGACACCTGTGTTTCAATGAGGAAAAGAAGATGAGGTTTTAAAGAGGAGAGGTGGTGTTCTACAGATTGAAAATTAGATCTTTGACTGCGAATGCTACAGAGGTTAATGAAGAAAAGTTGAGAGGGGTGTCAAGACACTTAGGGTCGTTATCAGAAGAGCATTCCGACCTGGGGACATTTGTTGTCCCTTCCCCAGATGGGAACTCCGAGGCTGGTGTAGGAGTCACCATGATAATTTTGAATTTTTCAGTGAAGAGTGTGTGTGTGTGTGTGTATGTATGTGTGTGTGTGTGTGTGTGTGTATGTGTGTGTGTGTGTGTGTGTGTGTGTGTGTGTGTGTGTGTGTGTGTGTGTGTGTGTGTGTGTGTGTGTGTGTGTGTGTGTGTGTGTGTGTTATTAGGTGCTTGAAGTTTTTTTGTGTGGAGGAAGAGAGTTGTCTTTAGAGGGCAGGGTGTGACTACCCCCTTGTGTTGTAGACATAAAGGGAAACGTTCTTTGAGGTCACAGCTGGTTTTAATGATAAGCCCACAGCACCCCCTGATCCAGTGCTTTACACCTCACAGGGAGTAATTATCGTTTCGGCAGGTGCCTACTGACTCCTCCATCCAGCCTATTACCTTAATTATCTATTTATTTATTTTCATGTAGGAGGAGCATCGGCCAAAGACAACAAAAACTAAACTGAAAGAAAAAAAAAAAAAAAAGGCTCACTGAGGTACCAGTCCCTAAACACGGTCGAAAACGTTAGTCAAAAATACAGGGAAATGTCTTGAAACCTCCCTCTTGAAAGAGTTCAAGTTATTGGAAGGTGGAAATACAGAAGCAGGCAGAGAGTTTCAGAGTTTACTAGAGAAGGGGATGAATGATTGAGGATAGTGGTGAATTCTTGTATTAGAGTGGTGAACAGAATAGGGGTGAGAGAAGAAAGTCTCGCGGAGCGAGGCCGGGCAAGGAGGGGAGGCATGCAGTTTACAAGATCAGAAGAGGAGTTGACATGAAAATAGCGGTAGAAGATAGCAAGAGATGCAACACTGTAGCGATGAGAAAGACGAAAGACAGTCAGTTAGAGGAGAGGAGTTGATAAGATGAAAAGATTTTGAGTGGAACCCCCCATACATGTGAAGCATACTCCATACATGAACGGATAAGGCCCCTGTACAGAGTTAGCAGCTGGGGAATGAGAAAAACTGAAGATGACTCAAAACGTCTAACTTCATACAAGCTGCTTTAGCTAGAGATGAGATATAAAGTTTCCAGTTTCGATTATAGGTAAAGGACAGACCGAGGATGTTCAGTGTAGAGGGGGCCAGTTGATTGTATCAATGAAGAAGAAGGGATAATTTTCTGGAAGGTTGTGTCGAGCTGATAGATGGAGGAATTGAGTTTTTTTTATCTGTTTATTATTTTTATTTATTTGTTTATTATTTTTATTTGTCGCTTATTACATGCATATCATCATTGTGTCGTGTTTATCGGTAAATCTCATCATGGCATACTGTAAATCTCCAAAACTTGTGAAAATCATGACTGAATAATTCACAGTTTCATCAACGGACATCAAAGTCTACACATCCCGCCATGGAAACCCACCTGACCCGGTTCCTCTGTCTGTCACCAGGCCACACTTGAATGTCACACCACGGCTAACAACGCTTCAGGATGCATATGTGCATTGAACATTTTTAACTTAGGATAACCTATACTTTCACCTCTAGCAATATCCGCAGAAACTCGTGTTACACCCTGCATGTATGGGGTCCCTCCTATTGTTTTCCGAAAATGTGCTTCTGTGTTTGCGCCTCGCCTAATCAAACTCTTCCAACTCTGTCTACCAACATCTAGCTTTTCTTCTTGGTGGAACTTTGCCCACATTCAGCCTGTTCCTAAAAATGGTGACCGTTCTAATCCCTCAAACTACCGTCCTATTGCTTTAATTTCCTGCCTCTCTAAAGTTTTTTTTTTTTTTTAATCTATCCTCAACAGGAAGATTCTTAAACATCTATCACTTCACAGTGTTCTATCTCATCGTCAGTATGGTTATCAACGAGGCCTCTTTACTGGTAATCTTCTTGCTTTCCTTATTGAGTCTTGGTCATTCTCTTTTAAGAATTTTGGTGAAACTTTTGCTGTTACCTTAGACATAGCAAAAGCTTTTGATAGAGTCTGGCACAAAGCTTTGATTTCCAAGCTACCTTCCTATAGCTTCTATCCTTCTCTCTGTAACTTCATCTCAAGGTTCCTTTCTGACTGTTCTATTGCTGCCATGATAGACGGTTATCTGTTCTTCTCCTAAATCTATTAACAATGGTGTTCCTCAGGATTCTGTCCTGTCACACACTCTCGTATTATTCATCAATGATCTTCTAAACCAAACTTCTTGTCCTATCCATTCCTACACTAATGATAGCACCCTGCAATTCTACAGGTTTTTTTTATCAACGTCCAATCCTTCACGAAATAAAGAATTTACGCAATGTCTCAGAAACTCACCGAATTCTCTAAAAATTTACGATTATGGTTTTTCAGTGTTTCAAATACTCAATTCATCTTTCAACTTAACACAACCTTCCTGAAAACTATCCCCTCTTTTTCAATGACATTCAACTGTCCCCCTCTTCTATGAACATCCTCGGCCTGTCCTTTACCTATAATCTAAACTGTAAACTTCGTATCTCATTTGTAGCTAAAAACAGCTTCTATGGAGCTACCTTATTACTGGCCAGAGATGAGGCACATAGATCAGTGCTTGTCGTGTGCTCAGTATAATGATCATGCATGCAGCCGAGCTCCAATGGGTACATAATTTATTCCTGATGCTCTGTTTCACACTGCTAAAGTTCCCATTGTCTCTAAGAGGTGATGATTACTTGAAATATGTCATACTGTTGCCTGTAGCAAAAAAAGTTAGTGCGCTCAGTTGCACGCACAGCAGTTGATGATGTAATATGCCAGTGTACAACACTCAGGGTGTTGAGCGATAACGACATAGAGTTTAACATTATGGTGTTGGATGCAATACATCAGCAGTATGGAGTCGAAAAAGTGAGCATTTTAGCGCATTATCCTGACTCAAACATCCTCTTTGAAAGACAAAATGGAAGGGGGATTGTAGACTTTGCGTCATTTGGTACATAATAATACAGTGCAATGGAATGGCTGGATCCCTCATGTAGCTGCATCTCTGAATGGGCCACTGATAATGTCTATGAGTGACACTTCTAATTTCAGTGTATGGAATTGACAAGCATCTCCCCTATGAATGTTTAATCGACAGGCAGACTCTGCATACAGTTTTGATGATTTTGCAAAGGTACAGTTGCACAATTTCACAGCTAGGTACGGAGCAAGCTGGGAAGCACTAGGCCAGAGATGTAGGAATATTCCAGTGGAAGAGCCAGGTGCAGCACACGCTAGGAAACACTAGGTCAGAGATGCAGGAATATTTCGGTAGATTAGCAAGGGGCTCGGTCTTAGAAAGCGACTTGGTTAATGCGAAGCTTCATGCGAGGAAAACTAAGCTCTCACTAGAATTTTTTCGTCCTGCTACAACCGGCACCAAAGCGCAGCATCGTGTGTGTTTCCAGGTCCGAGTCCAGTGTAACGAAGTCGAGGAACAGGAAAACTACAACTAAGTCATAATACATATCATTATAGTGCTTATATAAATGAAAATGGCGCAACGGAAATAATCTGTGTAAGATTCACGAAAAATTTAATTATAGTGAAAAATATATATTTACTCGAACCTATCTAAAACCAAGAGTTACTGTTGAACAACACATAGTTTCAGGGTCAATCTCACCTACGAGCAGTCCTCATAGGTGAATGGATGAGCTCCTTCTTGGTTACAGGGAGGAGCCAACCGACTAACACTAGAAGTTATTGTACAACGTGGTAAACTAGGTATGAGCTCTTTGGAGCTATAAAACTGTAGCGAAGCAGTGTCCATACATCAAGCTAAACTATGAAGTAGGTAATTAATACCCATAACAATACGCCTTTCACTTGTTCACACGAACAATCGTTGAATACATATGCTCTAAAGCACTCATTTGCATATCCAATAGTTAAGCTCTGACACACACACACACACACACACACACACATAATGTGCAAAATGTACAAAATATTAGAGTCGTAACAATCTATGTAGAAGATTGAACATGAACAGCAATAATGCCAATATCAGATGTTGAAAGACAGGAAATTACAGATCATGCACAACTTTACCATCTACCATCACATAAAACCGCCAGTGCATACGAGTACGTGATATACTGCAGCTTAGTACACGTGTTTGAAAACTATGTCCTCCTTTTGCAAGTAATTAATGATCTCGGCCCGTAGTAACAATGAATACTGTTCGTCACATTCCTTTTTGATGTTGCATTAACTTTTGATCCAAAGCATTTCAGAATATGGGTCTTGCAGTTATATTCCCTGATTTTCCTTTTTTTTTTTTTTTTTCTTGAAAAATCTTTGAAATACGTATATACACTTGAGAGGGAGATGTATATATGGGTGCCATACCTCCCTCTCTTTATTTCCCATTTGTTACTTATTCATTTTAAGAAAGACAAATCAATAGTGATCCAGACCGTGAAGGAAGGAGAGCCCTTTACATGCACTCCCCTTACTACCACTCCATTAGGCTCAAGGGTTTACGCCCCCTTTCATTTTCGACCCTCTTCAACAACATTCCTTTTGCCTTCCATGTTTCTTTTAGACTCTCTCTCTCTCTCTCTCTCTCTCTCTCTCTCTCTCTCTCTCTCTCTCTCTCTCTCTCTCTCTCTCTCTCTCTCTCTGTTCATGACTTTCCCTTCTCATTATGACGAAAACTACTCCTCACTTGGAAGTACGGCACCATTAGGGAAGGAATCGTACCTGAGTTCATGCAGGTGAAGTGGGGAACTTTATACTAGTGTAAAAGAGAATATATTCGTTCATCTACCTTCAGGTTATTTGCGCGGGGCCGAGGTGCTACACGGTGACCGGTGACGGGGAGACCCATCCTCCGAACTTATCCTCCAGCGCCGCCGCCACCGCCAGACTCAAGTGATCGTTCCCAGGGGTTGTCACCACCTGCATAAAAGAAAACTATTTAAACATATTTGTTTTCATATTTTAGCTCCCATCCCTCGCTGCACACAACATTACAACACAACAACGGCGAATAACTGAGAGGTAAGATCTGTTTTGTAAGTTAAGTCAAATTTCAGGAAAAAAAAAAAGTAAATATATATGAAGGTAAACAATACAATTCGTACCTGCAGTCCAAGGGGCAAGCCGTCCTTGGTGAGTCCAAGAGGGACGGAGGTGGATGGCATTTCAGTGACATTGAAGATCAGAGCGAGGTTCACGTCTTTCCAGAAGTACAAAAGTTCTCCATGGAAAGGCGCCACTAGGGGCAATACGGGCACCACCAGCACACCGTTTTGGCCAAGCTTGTCCTGCCCAGAGGAGAACACACAAGACGGAAAGGCCTCATCACGAGGTGAACTAACGATTGCTGGTGTAACAATGAATAGGTCATGAAAAGTCGACTTTCATGTGTTCATGACCTACTCTTTGTTACCTGTCTCATGTCTGAGATCTCGCAACCATCATTGAACCTCTTTACCGGTGGTAAATATATATATATATATATATATATATATATATATATATATATATATATATATATATATATATATATATATATATATATATATATATATATATATATATATATATATATATATATATATATATATATATATATATATATATATATATATATATATATATATATATATATATATATATATATATATATATATATATATATATATATATATATATATATATATATATATATATATATATATATATATATATATATATATATATATATATATATATATATATATATATATATATATATATATATATATATATATATATATATATATATATATATATATATATATATATATATATATATATATATATATATATATATATATATATATATATATATATATATATATATATATATATATATATTCACGACCACAGTTCCCAGCCCCTTCACAAAGCTGCCGCACCTGGACTAGCTTCCCTGAACCACCTCCTATGTGGACTCAAAGCAGGGCTCAAATATGAGTTAGAAGGTCCACTTTTGACTCGTGCACCGCTCTTAATAACAGTCGTAAATCCAGGTCACGCAAATGAGACTCATTTGTCTACCTCTTCTACACTGAACATCCTTGGTCTGTCCTTTACTTACAATCTGAAATGGAAACTTCACGTCTCATCTCTAGCTAAAACAGCTTCTATGAAGTTAGGTGTTCTGAGACGTCTCTGCCAGTTTTTCTCACCCCCACTCTCCCCGGCTGCTAACTCTGTACAAGGGCCTTATCCGTCCATGTATGGAGTATGTTTCATATGTCTGGGGGGGGGGGTTCCACTCATACCACTCATCTAGACAGGGTGGAATCAAAAACTTTTCGTCTCATCAACTCCTCTCCTCTAACTGACTGTCTTCAGCCTCTCTCCCATCGCCGCCATGTTGCATCTCTGTCTTCTACCGTTATTTTCATGTTAACTGCTCTTTTGATTTTTCCAAATGCATGCCTCCTCTCCTCCTGCGGTCCCGCAGCACAAGACTTTCTTCCTTCTCTCACCCGTTTTCTGACCACCTCCCTAATGCAAGAGTTAACCAGTATTCTCAATTATTCATCCCTTTCTCTGGTAAACTCTGAAACTCCCTGCCTGTTTCTGTATTTCCACCTTCGTATGACTTGAATTCCTTCAAGAGGGAGGTTTCAAGACACTAATCCTTCAGTTTTTGACTACGGCTTAGGACTCTTTTCTGGGACTGGCATCTCAGTGGGCTTTTTTTTAATTGGATTTTTGTTTACCTTGCCCATTGTCACTCCTACATGAGAAAAAAAAAAAAAAGAGAGTAGGTTAGTGACATACATACGCATAAACACTTGTGCGCCGCACTCTCTGCTCCCCGCACCGTCTTACACAAATAAAACAGTTTACTTCTAAAAATTCTAATGATCAAACTAAGGAGGCTAGATGAATACTGATTACGTTATTGTCGAGAACAACTCTTCTACTAAATACTGGATGAGATTCAGAGTGAATGGATAAGGGGAAGCAAGGAAATTTACGTAGGAAATATAAGTGATTGTGCAGATAAATATTATATAAGGAGCTTCAGGCTGGGTGGATAGCTACGTGTCCAGCACGCATCCAAGTCTCATCCCCAGCCTCTCTCTCTCTCTCTCTCTCTCTCTCTCTCTCTCTCTCTCTCTCTCTCTCTCTCTCTCTCTCTCTCTCTCTCTCTTTATTCTTTTTTCATTCGCTCTTGCATCTTTCTTCATTTCATATCGCGTTATCTTGCTGCACACAACAATATATATATATATATATATATATATATATATATATATATATATATATATATATATATATATATATATATATATATATATATATATATATATATATATATATATATATATGCATCATTCAGTGGACTGATGACAGACTTATCAACTTCATCTCATCCGATATTCTGTGTGTCGTACCGAACTCTTGCCATTTACAGTAAAATCCCTCTTATCCGGCATCAACGGGACCGCCGACATGCCGGATACTTGAATATTGCCGGATACTTGAATAGAAGTGAAATTATGTCCACAATCACCACCCTACACTCACGCATCTTACCATAACAAAGATCAGCTGATCTTAATCAGCAGCTGATCTGATCAGCTGCTTAAGTGTAAGCACAACACGCTTCCTCTTTTCTACAACTTTAGGCATGACGAAGGCGTCAGGCGATAAACAGTGCACACGCGGGACTGAGTCACTGAGTAAACACAGCGCAGTGGGCCGCGGATGGCGCGAAGTAGTGCGCTCTGGTGGCGAGGGGACAAAGTATGCCTCGCGCGGGAATTTTAATCGATTTTATGAGTACACATTGATTTTTTATTGATTTTAAGGCTCGGGGAAAAATGTGCTGGATACTTGAAGCTGCTGGATACTCGAATGCCGGATGAGAGGGATTTTACTGTACCACTGCCCAAGTCAGGGTTTATGTTAGAACAAAATCCCCATCTTCCTGCCCCCTCCCTCTTCTCTCTTTTCCTTGTTCGTCCTCCATATCATGAACATAAACTCTACAGTCACATTTCTCTCACCAAAAAGCTTGTCTGAATATTCTTCCAGCTGAGGCGGTCAGATTTAAGAGGACGTGTCTCACCAGAGGCTAAGACCAGTGTAGGAAAGATGTGCCGCCCACGCCCGCACATCCACCGCAGCCACTCCTCTACCAGGTTTATAGAACCCTTAGGGAACATGAGAAGGGAAAGTGGATGAGTAAAAGCTGCATCTGTGAGAATATCATGAACTATTCTCAGCGTTCAATACACACGACAAAGATCGAAAGCGGTTTGTTACTGGGCACAAGGTTTACAGACCTACATAATTAAACGAAACAAATCCTCACCTCACGGTTCTTCATATCGCTGACAAGGGGAGGTTCGTCTTTGTCTTCATTGTTTTTTTTGGACAACCAGACTTCTGCTGTACGTGACATGTCTAACGGCCACTGAAACTGTCCTCAGGTATATTAATAACGTCTGCTAGTCTGTCGTGCAATACCCACTAGAAAACAATGTCTTGAACGTATATCAGAAAATAACACTGCAAATTATTGATAAAAACAGTAAAGTTACAATTAGATCAATTAAAATATCATGCGGCTCATCAATTTACGAGGACGTCATTTACCCTAGCTAATGTAACTTCTCTCTCTCTCTCTCTCTCTCTCTCTCTCTTTCTCTCTCTATGTATGTACGTATATATATATATATATATATATATATATATATATATATATATATATATATATATATATATATATATATATATATATATATATATATATATATATATAGATATAGATAGATAGATAGATAGATAGATAGATAGATAGATAGATAGATAGACAGACAGATAGATAGATAGATAGATAGCTTACTACACATATTGATCACTCTTTTCCCTTTCTATCAATGAACACAGTTACTTTTGCCTCAGTGAGCACCGCGAAGGGGGGCAGCACCAATGAGGCAGCTCACCTGGCGTAGGGTTGCCCCGAAGGATTGGTGCAGGTAGCGGCAGGCATCGTGCAGGGCCTCGCGCAAAGATGGTTCAGTTGGGCGACACCAGGGGGACTCCATCCCGTCCATCCACCTTTTCGGTTTGGACACAAGGAAGGAAGCTTTGCAGTCAAATAAAATTGTTCCTGATGAGAAATACTAGTACTTATCAAGTTAAGCCGCCGCTTCCACACCTTTGTGATGCAGTGTGCCTCGACGGCTTCGTGACAGTCATCATACCCATCTACTTTCTGAATTCAGCACGAGCCTAACCATGGGGACGTGTCATTTTCCTGCCTATGTGCACCACACTCGTAGGTGAATAAAAGGTAAGTGAGGGAGTTTGTGTCCTCAAAGCAAATGGTAACATTATATTGGCGAAAATGACTACCACGATAGCAGTAATGGACACATGACGATGATATCACACTTCCTTGTGAAAGGAATTAATATATATTGCACAATTCAAACAACACCTGGACTGTTATAAAACTGAACCATAACAATCTTCCAGGAAACACTATATATTTTTGTCAGACGAGACATGCTTAAGTGGCTGTCGTTGATTTTTTTCCTCCATCAGTATATTAACACTAAATCTGTGACTGCTTCTTTAATTTCTTATAGTGTGCTAACCATATGTTGAGGGACCCGATGTCCGTGTTCGTCACGTTGGCCGCTAAACCTGCCGCTCGAGGCGCCACGCTTTCTAGGAACACTACCAGGTCCCCCACCGAGCGACAAAGCGGGCCAGCTACTGAGATTTTCCTGTTTTCATTCACATACCGAAATGGTCTAGTGCCGTCCAGCGACACCCAGCCTGAGAGAGCGAAAGAAAACAAAGGCCTTTGAATGAACTGAAAATTTTTAATCAGTCTGCACTTAGAGAGAAAGAGAGAGAGAGAGAGAGAGAGAGAGAGAGAGAGAGAGAGAGAGAGAGAGAGAGAGAGAGAGAGAGAGAGAGAGAGAGAGAGAGAGAGAGAGAGAGAGAGAGGGAGGGAGGGGGGAACTTTTTTCATAAAGTTTCATGGTAATGGAGGAAGATTAGATATAGGATGCACCATGCAACCATTATGTTTCTCACCTGACGTTGGCTTGTGGCCAAAGGTGCCACATAAAAACGCAGGAATCCGTATGGAGCCGCCAATGTCAGTCCCAACAGAGAGTGGAGTGCCACAAGATGTCAACAAGGCCCCCTGGAGTAGAGGAAATGTAAGAAGTCATTACTTACACCATACATGTGATGCTGCCAGTCACCGCACTCCAGGGTTCAATGTTTGGCCTACGTGATGATTGTCTGCTAAAATGTGTACAGAACACTGAAAGATTATCCCAACACACACACCTCGCCGCCGCTGGATCCACCTGGGGTCCTGCTGACGTCGTAAGGATTGACGGTGCGGCCATTCAATAGATTGTAGGACTCTACCCAAATTGCAAGCTCCGGTACGTTGGTAACAGCAACCGGAATGGCTCCTGGAAATGCACACAGGGATTATAACTAAAAATATAAATGAAAACTGAGGTACCAGAAAAATCAGTCAAAGTTGTAATATGTGCAAGTAGGCGCAGGATGAAGCCCCACCTGCCTCCCGGAGTCTGCCCACCACCTCGGCGTCCCGCGAGGCCTTCATACCCTGCCGGTTCACTAGCCCTCCGGCGTTACTCAGGCCTGCAGACAAACCATCGTCTACAGTTACTGCTGCCATATACTTTATAGATGTCATCTGACATACCTTCAACGGCTGTGGTGTAAAACTGACTTAATACGATAAACTTTGGAACATTTGATATTTAACATCATAGTAATCTCTGACAGCACAGCGATCTCCACCTAACTGGAAAAAAAAAAAAAATGAAATTATGGCCATCGAGTTATGGATTATGATGATCAACTTGTTCCAAGTTGTACAGGGACATAAATATTCTATCGCACACAAGGCATGTGCATTCAAAAAGGTGTGACATATCTTGGCACACTCGTCCTGAACAAGGTGTTATGCCTCCGAGAATCCTTACGGTGTAAGATTCACCACATCCGCCCATATACCTCTCACTCACCCTTCACCATGACGCTTTCTTTAGCAGTGAATGGTACTCCAAGAAGCGGCTGGATGCGACCGATCTCCTCACGTTCCTCCTGCGTGCATGCATCAAGCCGCCGGTCCACCTCCCGGGCCTCTCGCAGGGCAGCTTCGAAACGTTCATCCACGACAGCGTTAATGATGGGGTTGACTGCTTCGATGCGCCGTCGAAATGCCTCTATGATGGACACGGTGCTCCTCTGGGAAAAAGGGTAGGAGATGCCTGGTACAGCTTCGTAGCTCAATATAATCGTGCTAGATGAACTATAGAAATTAATATACATCATATTCCATGTAATACATCTCTCAACAAACGCCAGCTGAACTTCCGCTCAGAAGCAAGTCCATCACAAGCTATAAATTTTGAGAAAAAAAAAAGATTATAAATTCAAAGATGCATTATACAGCGAGGAGGCAGTGAGATTAAGCTTTTTGTGGCAGTTATTTATCATAGCATCATATGGCTTCCTTCCTCATCAGCACAAAACAAGTTACAAACCTTCCTCTGTCGTATCCAGAGCGCCAAGGTACGGGCAGACTGCACCAACGCCGGGTCGTCTATGGGTGGCAACAGCAGCTTGGTGGGTCCCCATGCTACCCAGAGGAGTCTAAACACGCAGCGCACCACCGCCAGGTACA
The DNA here is from genome assembly GCF_035594125.1 of Scylla paramamosain. Taxonomy (NCBI): domain Eukaryota; kingdom Metazoa; phylum Arthropoda; class Malacostraca; order Decapoda; family Portunidae; genus Scylla; species Scylla paramamosain. Next base: position 12,108,347 of record NC_087159.1, read on the forward strand.
GCCGCGTCAGGAGAGAGATGACAACACTGTGCACGAAAAAAAAAAAAAAAAAAAAAAAAAAAAACAGTAAGTGCAGTCTTCTATCTTCAAAAAAAAAAAAATAAATAAAAAAATAAAAAAGAGCACGGCGAAAGCAAGAAATTTAGATGCTAAGCCAATTAATGAACGAAATTCTGAGCTGGTAAAAACCCCATTCATGAAATCAGTTCCCCTAAACCACCTTCCCACACACCTTTGTCAGGCCAGGAATACTGATTGAGGAGACTGCCTATTTATTGTCCTGAAGTAAAATAAAGGCCCAATGGAGAATCTTGACCTTGATCTCGTCTGTATGTCGTGCGTCCGGGTTTTGTAGGCATCGATATTGCATGGCAGGTGCAGTCGTACAATACAAAAAATATGTGGGCGTGGGGCGGGTGCAGGTTAAGATGAGATGAAAATGGCAGTTGCTTTCAGAACTGGGAGGTGGTTGAAAGTAACAGGCTATGAGAGATGGGATAGGAACAGGTGTGTAAAGAGGACCTTGAGAAAATACAGGAAAAGAATGCAGATTACATGTGTGGATTTGATGTTATTAGATAAATTAGACTGGAAGTTTGATTGGTCTCATTGGGATACAAAGGGGCTAGAGATACGGCCTTCATTGTGATGTAGTCCAGTTCTCTGGTACCAAAATTAATTACAAACCCATATCACTCAAGTTCTCCAAATGGGTAGAGAACAAACCACAGTAAAGATGTGATTTAGGTAATGCAAAAAAAAAGATAGGGGCATAAGCTCTAGTTGCGCATGGCCTCAGCGCTCATCTCCATCTTATTGGCCCTTGAGCCTGTGGTGCATATCTCTTACCTCGGGATGCAGGGCCATTGTGACATCTGGTTCCCAGAGTTTACTTTCCATGATCAAGATTCTTTCCACGTGAACACTTAGAGCAGCGGTTCCAAAACTGGGTTAAATTACCCCATGGGAGCAATTTAACATTTTTGGCGGGTAATAGAGGGGTGACGGAAAAGATGGTGAAGAATGCTGGAAATCAAGAAAACATTGTGGTACCTGGCATTAGGATTAGTATGTAAAGTATGTAAAGGTGTAAATTAAATCTATTATAATTAAATAATGAATTTAAAGCAAATAACAATAAACATTAAAACTACACAAAAATACTATACAGTATTAAAAAAGAAGAAATATGTAACTAGGTGTGTGGCAAGCCAAATGTATTTTGACGCGTCCAGTATTGGACACGTGTATTACCATTTTGTGAAAGTGGTAGCCCGCTTTATGTGGCATGTTAAATTGGGTACCAAGCTGAAAAAATTTGGGAACCATTGACTTAGAGTGTCGGGAGTATTAACGTCACTGGGAAGTCAGAGAGGGACAGACTCAAGACCGAGAGACTAGACTCTTGTTGGTCTTTGACAAGCTATAAGGTAGAAGTAGAAAATGGGATGGGTCTTTGGGAAATCTATACAATTTTTTGAGTTCTATTCTTTTGCAATAAAGATTTGTATTCTGACGCAGCACAACTAAGGGGCATAGCATAAGTAAACAGAAACTCGTATTAAAATTTCCTTCTGGTAGCACTTCCAGGTCACTGGTCAGCTACAGATTGGCGGGAGAATTGCTCTTGACCCCTCGCTCGCTCCTCCTTGTGACGCCAGGTCGGTAACCGAGAGAGACGAGAATATGGACGGAGGCGGTGTGACCTCTTCTCTCCTCTCTTGATTTATCGTCCAACCCAAAGAAAGGATGAACAACTGAGTGAGGTACGCTAAATGTTCCAGCTGGATTCAAGCCGAGTGTGTGTGTGTGTGTGTGTGTGTGTGTGTGTGTGTGTGTGTGTTTAACGTCTCGTCATTATTAGTAACGTATCATTATTAGCACCAGCCTGTTAACAGAATCATGAGATACTTCTCCCTGAGCAGGTGTTATGTAGGGGCTTTTCATCAGAGCAAGTGTGGTGTTTCACAAAAGCATATGATATTATTCTTCAACTCCACATCCTTGGCACGTCGGATGGTATAAACAAATATTTTGTATGTTTGGTTATTTTTTTCCGTCGGTTAGAGCAACCTTTTGTTCCCACCCAATGTCACTTTTCGTTTGGCCTTAACCACGACGACATCCCGCAGTGATTTGCTGAGTCTCTTCGCTACATGATTCACACTTTCTTCTTTTCATGCTAATGTTATCCAAATTTGCATTTTCTCACTGACCTCATCCACAAGCTTTACCGTCCTTCTCGTTGCATTTCTGGAAACTGCCTTTAAGATTAGTTTCCAAGTTACGTTCATGGACTGGCCGCCGCTTAGGTAAGTCTCTCTGAATTTTTGCTGCAAATTTCGCAGTACTTCTTGATATTTAATAATCCCTCATAATAACCATTCCCAGTGCGGATCATGCAAACAAAGCAACAGCTAACAATTAGCTATCAAACCCCGTCTTGACTATGAATACGATAACCCAAATGTCCTTTACTTCCGCAGTAGTGGGATCTTCTCTTTCAATTATCTCATGGAATTTTCAAGTATTTATAATTTTTCATGCTTCCAAGTTTTCTTTAAACCCTGAGATACTTTATAAAATCGTGATTGAACACAGGCATGTCGAGTGCAACAGAACGTTTTCGGACTAAGACATATCTCAAACTCAATCATTGGTGTAGATCTTACGCATATCGAGCAATCAAGAAACTCGACACTTTTTTTTTTCCATTTTCAACTCATCTGATTTTTTTTTTTTACTTGCATTTTCTGCATGATGTGAAGGAATTCAAGAAATGAAGCAAGCTCTTTTCATCTACAACACATAACTATAGTCCTCTGACACCTCACAGTCTCCATTTATACACAGTTTCCTCGCTGAAGCAGACTCTGAGGTTAGGTAGGGTGGGAACGCAGGGACCATGGCGGAAGACGTAGAACGTTGGGGCGGTCAATGGATTTAGACAGTAAAGGTAGAAGAGACGACGAGTTGGACCAGGTAAGAGACCGCTGCACCGTGAGATCCCAATACTGGCCATCTCTTCCATGTTTTGTACTTTTTTTTTCCTGCCTTCCAACTGCAGCTTCCCCTGCTAGTCCTAACTGCCTTTCAGGATATTTAACGCTAGAAAAGAACGCAAGGGATGCTGAGACGCAGTGTGGAACGCAGGGAGGTGAGACAGCGGCGTTGCCGAATTTTTTTCTCACAGGTGCCGTGGTTGCAGTGGAAGTGTGGTCTGCATAAAAAGTGTGTGTGTATGTGTGTGTGCGTACTAAACCGCATGCTGCGCATGATGTGAATTAATCCCGTTTTTATTATCTAGCTTACACACACACACAAACACACACACACACACACACACACACACACACACACACACACACACACACACACACACACACACACACACACACACCGCCAAGCACGATCTGTTTCAACACCACATCCACACCTTGAATCTCCTCAATATTAAGAACCTAAGTGCAATTCTAGTCATAACTGAAGGCTTAAGCTACACTGATGCGACCAGCCTCCAGGAACACCTGCAACTTACAGAAATGGTTACATCATTTTATTTTGACCATTATTATTATGGTTTTATGTTATAGTGTTTATGGTTTTCTCTTGTAATTTAGTGTTTTGGGTGATCTGTAATGTACCTCGCTGTGAATCAGTGGTTAATAAATTTACTTGTCCATCTGTCTATCTATCACGACACCCATGAACAAAGCTGAGGACGTCGACGACGAGTGGACCAACTTCCCCACCTTCACTCCTGCCTATCATCACTTCTTCCCGCTCAAAACTGCCTGAAAACACCTCCCAAAAGACGCCTCCTGGGTCACCTGGGTCATCTCGCATGACCAGACTTCATTAAACAAAGAAATGCCACTCAAAATGAAAAATCACTCAAAAACAAAGTCATCAGAGAAATAATGGAAGAATGGAAAACGGTTGTGGTGCTGGACTTGCTGGGAGTATTTGAAATCAAATGACCGTCGTACTACAAGTTGTATATGTAAAATAAAAATATATTGTACTTTATGAGCAAAATTGTCAACTATAAAACTTAGAAAAACAAGGTATATGTGCCAGTGGATGCTTGTGATTTGATTATGTGGTGTGTGAAATTACTTATAGCGCTTATTTGACAACTGCAGCTGGCGAGA
>NC_087159.1:12122500-12150000 GCF_035594125.1 Scylla paramamosain
TCGGAAACAGGCATTTTACGACGCATTCCTTTCGCGCAGATCTCCTTGGAGCTTCGGAACTTTACGACTACCCCGGATCGCAAGCTTTCTAAGGGCTTGAGAGAATCGTGGGCGGGCAGCTGGGCGAAGCGAAAGACACAGCCACTAGTGGCCAGCGATGCAAACATGTTAGGTGAAAACAAGATGTGAGTGTATTGTTTTCAATAAAATTTCGAACATACAGAATTATCTGCATTCAAGTTAGTCATGAGCGAAAACCATTATTAAAACTGTGTAGCGTGAATTGTTTCAAATTAAGTGAATAGTAACATTTGCTTTCAATGTGCGTGAACAGTCAAGCCTTCCAGTGTCGTGTGGCATTCTGGCAGGGCAGGTAAAGGTGTCTGAATGGCCTTCTTGTCGGGCCACGACTTACAACATATCATTGTGTTCTGGTACAATTTCATAATGCAGTTTGAGGTCAAGAGTGATACAACCAATTCACGCTAAAGTACTTGGCAGAGTGGTTTTTATTTACACAGATGATCAAGTACAACAGGTCTGAAGAAGCGATACACAGGATAGAACGTTCCTTTAACATGGTGGAACCTGAGGACCGGGACAAGGAACCTCGCTCTCGCCCCTGTGAATTACCTGTGAACTGAACAGCTGCTAAAAGTGCTCCCTACATCACAGATTCCCCTTCCATTCCATAATCGCTAATAATAGCCCATATTTCGTTATATTATAGTACTTCCAGTCTGTCTAGGCAGACTGGATAATAAATAGGGATACCTTAGAGATGGAAAGAACCCAAAACGCGGGAATAGTGTAAAAAGAAACCAGCAAAGTGACGCTTTGACATTTCATTTCATAACTGCCGTATGTACAGTGCCATGCAGCAAGTCTTACTATGGTCTGACCATTTTGAATTAAACGTTTAGGCGTTGTCCTCTCCAGGGATTCCCCAGCCTGCGGCATGCCACACTTATACTAAGACACACTTCATGTCAGGTACTTCCTACCTCAAAATTAAATGGTGATGTAGTATGTATACACTGTGATGCTCTAAAAAGGCAAGTTAAGAGTAATGTATTTTTTTAATGATGCATCTTTTTTTTTTTTTTTTTTTTTTTGCAGACACCGCAATACTTAGCAACGCTTCCTCCAGGCGTTGTCACGTCTCTAAGGATGACCGAGTGAGGTCACATGGTCAAAATGAATATGTTAATCCATTGTCACTTCCTCTCGCACCGTCAGCTAGGATGGAAGCTACCTCTCCCGCTCACTCTCGTCACCTCCACAGCCAAGAAAAGACCTTATTTACTCAGTAAATAAGTATTTTTTTGAAAGAAAAGGCTAATAGGGGGATCCTTACTTGACCCTCAAGAGAGAGAGAGAGAGAGAGAGAGAGAGAGGCACCTTGGCTTTTTAATGTAGAAGGGACACTGGCCAAGGAAAAAAAAAAAAAGAAAAAAAAAGCCCACTGAGATGCCGTCCCAGAAAAGGGTCCGAAGCGGTAGTCAAAAATTGAAGGATAAGTATCTTGAAACCTCCCTCTTCAAGCAATTGAAGTCATAGCAAGGTGGAAATACAGAAGCAGGAAGGGAGTTCCAGAGTTTACCATAGGAAGGGATGAATGACTGAGAATACTGATTAACTCTTAACACCACAAAATGACTGATGTTACGCAAAATATAATCTTTCCTCACAAATGTTCTCCACAATATTACACAAAACGCACAAGTTACATACCTTTACCTCATCAGCCAGGTGTGTAACATCACAATACTCATTAAATCGTACCCTCAAAACCTTATTCATCTTCACCTCAAACCCACAAAACACCACAAGCACCCTTAATCAATCTCTTCGACAGAAATCTCCGCCTCTCCCTTTCTCACTCCCTTGTCTCTTAATCCTCTCCCCTCATAGAACCTGGAGGCGTCATCTCAGTAATCAGTTTGCCTGTTTTAATTATTCCATTGCACTTTTATGAACTACAGTATTATATAAAACGATATATTCGTGGTACAATGGCACATAATCATTTCATTATAATACTTATCAGTATATTGTGTATCAATTAAAAGTACCATTATATATAGTAGAGGACTATCTCAGTTATCCTTGAGATACTGAAAAGGTAACACGGTACTCTAAGTAAATTACATGTCACTAACTTATATATATATATATATATATATATATATATATATATATATATATATATATATATATATATATATATATATATATATATATATATATATATATATATATATATATATATATAAAGAATAAAAAAGACAAGAAATATATAACATTACTACTACTACTACTACAGTACTACTACTACTACTACTAATAATAATAATAATAATATTAATAATAATAATAATAATAATATAGTTCAGGTAATGCACTCACACACACACACTTTAAAATACACCTTTTAAAACCATCAGGGAATCCTTCTGTTGTAGCCAGTGGTATCCAACGAGCGAAACCTTCTGATGTCTGTGACAACACTTCCTTTAACCGACTGTACTGTCAATAGACACCTTAAACATGATAGTGTACTGCTACAAAGACACAACATTTAGATTCTTTATGCAAGCGCACAAGCAAAATAAACCAGGAAAATCGCAGGAATGTTATGAAAATCTGTCGACGGATGTCGCGACTCGGTACCCGCCACATACTTGCTTCATGTCATCAATAATTCAGTCACCGAGCTGCTCGAGGTTATGAACATCCTGTTTTTTTTTTTTTTTTTGGTGCCTTTGTAAAATTTGTGTATATGTATTTATTATTGCTATCTACTCGTGTCCAAGCCTCAGCCTTCATTAATTACACTTCAGTCTGACTAACAGTAATTTTTATTTGATGTGGAGAAAATATAGACCGTGCTCGCCTCTTCAGTGAAATGCTGACTGCCTCTGACTTCCTTTATTTACACCACGCCGAGAGGTGTCCACCAATCACGTACAAGTACATTTCTCACGTGGTTGAAGAGAAAAGGAAGGAAAGGTCTCTATACACAAGCTGATCCTCTTGGTCCACAAGTATGACTGTTGTGGTTCGGGTGCCGTAATTGGCATCCAGGCATGAAACCCAAATACTGGAAAGTTTATTAACATACTGCTCAATGTGCCCTTTGCCCTGTTCTTTTAGCTGTGAGTCAGGGAGGTTTAAGTCTTTGTTTTGCATCATTGTAAACAACTCGGTAATAAGCTTTTCTTCGTGTTCTTTTTCCCCATAAGTATTAACCAAATCTTGGAACATCGTTTTACCTTTCTCCACTTTTTTGAAAGGCTTCATGAGGGGGGAGTTTCCAAATCCATGGAACCCAGGCTGTATCTGATGTATCACTTTTGACTCGCTGTTGTAAAAGTTAACATCATACGAGTTTCCTTCAGGATCTAACGTAATCAGGTTGAATGCATTGTATATCTTTCCCGAGTTTTTAACCTCTTCCATGTATTGGTGTCCTTTCTTGCACGAGTTCAGGTAATCAACAACCAAGAAACCCCTTGAGACTTTGCCAGTTGTAAAACTGTTGGCTGGCTGAAACACATTAAGTAAACAAGATATTTTGCCCCCTTTGGAAGCAGCCAACCATGTACCTCCTTTACAATGTTCCTCAATATCCATTCCTCCCACAATCGTATCATCCCAAAAATGTGCAGGCTTAGTGGGTCTGTTATAAAATTCATCACGATTATTTACAATGATTGCTTTGTATTCTCCTACTTTAGGTCTTGGGTTAATAAAGAGAAAAAGAATACACACAATGTTGGCTCAAGTCTTATCAAATGTTTGTTGAAACCTGTGTTTATTATGAAATTAAAAAATAATAATAATAATAATGCAATACTTAGCCTGTGGAAAAAATATTAAAAATCACTTATTGAATATATATTTTTAAACACTGCAGCTCTGTCAGAGGAGCCCAAATTTCATACTAATCTATATTCAATTTCTTCAAAGTAATGTTTGGTCAGTGATTCTTTGATACAACACTATTCACAACCATGGCAATTTCAGCTACTGAAGTGAAACAAAGATCAGATGTTCGTGAAGTTCCACTCCCTACTTATTCACTTGGCTCCTGAAAAGAAAAGAAAATAATAAAGTGTAGCTTAAGAATGCATAATACAGGACACTGCACATCCTTATAGTTTGGGTGTACTTATAGTTTGGGTGTAGTTGTGTGTACTTACGGTGGTAGCTGTGAGTAACCAGTCTTGGCATCTTTTGTCAAGTAACAGGCATTTGTTTTATGTACTTAAAGAACATAGAACATACAGTTGTTGTAATCAATCATTTAGCCTTACTTTTTTCAATATTTCATACTAAGAAAACTACTTTTTTCAAAGGTGTGTAAGAATGCCGTAGACATGCGCAAGCAGGTTGGCTGATGGAGCAAGATGTCCGCCATGACAGCCTTCTCAGTGTTTACTGGAGTCCTAACACGATTGTGTGCCTATTCTATGATCACTCTGCCAAAGAGGAATATTCCTGTGTGTACCTCCTTCATAAAGTGGGATCTTTTTTTTCTCTTTTTTTCCAAGCGAGGCACTGGCCAAGAGCAACAACAAAAAAAAATCGAAGAAAAGCCCACTTGAGTACCAGTCTCCAAAGCGAAGTCAAAAGAATCACTGAATATCGTCTTGAAACCTCCTTGAAAGAGTTCACGTGATAGGAAGGAGGAAATACAAGAGCAGGCAGGGAATCCCAGAATTTACCACAAAAATAATGAAGGACTGAGAATTCTAGTTAGCTCTTGCATTAGATAGGTGGACATAATGGAGGTGAGAGAAAGTAGGTCTTGTGCAGCGAGACCACGGGAGGTGGGAAGGCATTTTTTTTTTTTTTTTTTTATGTACGAGGGACACCGGCCAAAGGCAACAAAAATCTAAAAAAAAAAAAAAAAAACACACACACACACTGAGATGCCGGTCCCGAATAAGGTGCGAAGTGGTGGTCAAAATTTGAAACCTACCTCCTAAAGGAGTTCAAGTCACAGGAAGGTGGAAATACAGAAGCAGGAAGGGAGCTCCAGAGTTTACCGGAGAAGGGGATGAATGATTGGGAATACTGGTTAACTCTTACATTAGAGAGGTGAACAGAATAGGTGTGAGAAAAAGAAGAAAGTCTTGTGCAGCGAGGCCGCGGGAGGAGGGGAAGCATGCAGTTAGCAAGATCTGAAGAGCAGTTAGTATGAAAATAGCGGTAAAAGATAGCAAGAGATGCAACATTCCAGCGATGAGAAAGAGGCTGAAGACAGTTAGAAGAGAGGAATTGGTGAGACGAAAAGCTTTTGATTCCACCCTGTGTAAAAGAGCGGTATGAGTGGAACCTCACCAGACATGTAAAGCATACTCCATACATGGAGGGATAAGCCCCTTGTACAGCGCTAGCAGCTGGGGGGGTGAGAAAACCTGGCGGAGACGTCTCAGAACACCTAATTTCAAAGAAGCTGTTTTAGCTAGAGAAGATATGAGAAATTTCCAGTTTAGATTATAAGAAAAGGACAGACCGAGGATGTTCAGTGTAGAAGGGAGGCAAGTTGAGTGTCATTAAAGAAGAGGGGATAGTTGTCGGGAAGGTTGTGTCGAGGTGATAGATGGAGGAATTTAGTTTTTGAGGCATTGAACAATACTAAGTTTGCTCTGTCCCAATCAGAAATTTTAGAGAGATCAGAAGTCAGACGTTCTGTAACTTCACTGTGTGAACTTTTACTTCCTGAAGGGTTGGGCGTCTATGAAAAGACGTGGGAAAGTTCAGGATGGTATCATCAACGTAGGAGTGGATAGGACAAGAAGTTTGGTTTAAAAGATCATTGATGAATGCATGAGGACCACAGCCAACACTCCAGGGCCAGCCGCATCCCATTATGTAGGGGAAGCTGATATCCTACCTTGCCACATCAGAGCAAGGAGGACAAAGACTGGCAAGGCAGACCACCAGAGGAAGGAGAGCCCTGAAGGGTTCAGAGGAGCCTGCTGGGGGTGTGGCAAGGTGGGCCACCAGAAGAAGCAGTGTGGCCAGCTAAAAAGATCATGCTCACTGGAGGATACCAGCCATGTATTCTTCAAGCCCTGCTGTTGCTGAAGTTGTGGCCAGACTCGGCACTTCCAAGGAAGTGGTGGAAGCGGTTAATGTGCCAGCTTGGGCAGTGGGGTGGTGCCTCAGCTAGGGATCGCACAGCCCCACCAGGAGTAAGTTGCTGACTCACAGCAGCGCCCACAGTCATGCAAGTGGCAGGCATTGTAAATGGGCCTCCTGCTTGGTTGATGTTGGACACGGGCTCCAAGAGGACGTTCATAAGGAAGGACTTGGTGGAGGTGCACCGCATGCCAGAGGCTGTGCAGCAGCTGTGTGGCATCACTTGGGAGTGGGGAGTGTGTCACCATGCAGGGCCCCATGATGGTGAACATCAGTGTGGGAGGCGTGATGGAGCGCATGCCTGTCTTTATCAGCGCCCTTGAAGACCCATGCCTGCTGGGGATTGATTTCCTCACACAAGTAGGAGCATATGCAGATCTCTGAGAGGGGAAGTTGAGGGTATGCAGCCAGGAGGTGCCCTTGATTTTCAGAGGTGATGCTTGGAGTGAGAGGAGTGAGCACCAAAGCTACGAAACTTGCCAGGCAGCTGAAGGGACACACTGTCAACAGGCAAGAGAGGATTCCCATCCTACCACAAGTCCATCCCATCACCATCCTGGGAAGAGCCAGGCCTCAGGGTCAGGGGGACAAAGAAGCTGCGGTGAGGACATTACCTCTGCATCTGGAGGACTTAGCTCGTAGGAGCATGGGCCACCTGTCGGAGGAGCAAACCAGGGCGATACAAAGGATACTTGCCCAGTATGCTGACGTCTTCAGCAGCAGTGATCTGGACCTGGGCCATATGCCTCTGGTGAAGTACACTATTCACACCAGAGATAGTCACCCCATCAAGCAACCTCCGCATTGAGTGGCACCTGCTAAGTGGGAGGAGATGCAGCATGCCATGCAAGAGATGACCACCGCAGGTGTGAGTGAGTGGTCTGACAGTCTGTGGTGCTTGCCAGTGGTCCTGGTGGCGAAGAAAGATGGCACTAAAAGGTTCTTTGTCAACTATCCTGTCCTTAATGCTGTGACAGCGACGGACACATACCCCTTGCCTCGAATGGACAACACATTGGACACATTGGCTGGAGTCTGGTTGTTCTCAACACTGGACCTCAAGTCTGAGTACCACCAGGTAGAAATGGCAGAGGAGGACAAGTAGAAGACTGCATTCTCCTTTGGCTAGGGGCTGCAGCAGTTTAGAGTCATGCCCTTTGGCCTGTGCAATGTCCCCAGTGTCTTTGAGAGGTTAATGGAAGCATGTGCTTGAGGCTCTCCTGTGGAAATTGGCCCTGGTGTATCTAGATGACATCCTTGTGTTCAAAAAACACTTTCGAGGAGCTGGGTCGCCTGGAGGAGGTGCTGCGCCAATTTGAAACTCAGCTCCAAGAAATGCACTTCTTTCAATCAGAGGTGCCTTTCCTGGGTCACATGATGGGGCGAGAAGGTCTCCACACAAACTTACTGAAGGTGACAGCAGTCGGTGCTCACCTATGTGGCGGGAGTGAGGAGCTTTCTTGATTTGTGCTCCTACTACCAGCGGCTTGTGCTGAGGTTTGCCACCATCGCTGCTCCACTTCACCAGGTCACTAGGAAGAAGGCACGCTTCCAGTAGGACAAGGCATGCTAGCAGGCATTTGATGCACTAAAACAGGCATTGGTGGATTTGCCTATTGTGCCCTACCCCAACCCAAGCTTCCCCTACCTGCTGGAGACAGACACTAGTGCTGAGGGAGTGGGAGCTGTGCTGTCTAAGGCCAAGGACAGGCAAGAGTGGGTGGTGGCTTACTTCAGCACCAAGTTCTCAAAACTGGCCACAGTGCTGAAGAGCCTGAATCTTTTTTACCACTACCTCTATAGGGCAGAGTTTATCATGCAGATTGACCATGCTGCTCTCCACTGGCTCAAGACACTGCAGGAACCAGAAGGGCCAGCAACCACCCCTACATCCCCAGTCCATGTCTGCCCAGCCTTGCTGATGGACAGGCAGAGTCCATGTCCGCCTGGCCTCGGTGGCAGATATGTGACACGCAGGCAGCTTCACATATGTATTACTTTTGCACAGCACTATTTTATTAATACACTGTAACTGAGCATTATTACCGTGTTTCTATGGTCACCACCTATACTCAGTACTAGAAGCAGCATATTCCTAGTACATAAAAATGGTGACTGCAGTGGAAGGAGTCTACACTACAAGTCCCCCTGGCCCATTTCCCCTGCCTGCTTGTCACCAGCTACTCCAGCTACCTTCATCACCTCCAGGTAATCTGCTAAGCCGTCACCAACGCAAGCTGCTATGCTACTACAACGCTATGGTGCTTTCTTCAAGCTGCTTTTAGGGCCTCTTTCAAGCTTTTTATGCTGAGCCTGCTCCACCAGCCTGTGTCCATACAACTTCAAGCCATCACCAACACTGTCTCTGCTTAAGTCTGGACTTTTTAAGCCATCACCAATGCAACTCGACTGCTTTGCTGCTGATCCCATCGTTCTAAGACTTTGGATCTCATGCCATCAGTCTTCACATCTGCAAGTTTTGGTGTTACCTGTCCATGTGGTTTTTCCAGCTCGTGGTTTCCAGTGCATATCTGCCATGATCCACCACACTTGAAATTATTATCATTATCATGTGTGTTATTTGTGCAGTGTTATGATTTTGCAGTGCATTTTTATTTTACGATTTGTTGGTACAAAAGCACCTTGTTCTTTTGTTTTATGGCCTCTAGTGTTGTCGTAGTTTTTCTTGGCCTGTGATTCACTGTGCTGAAGTCACAGCTAGTGTGAGTTTTGTGTTTGGCCACTGTGCCCTCTTTTCTGATATCTTTGCTATGTGAGTTTTGTGATTCGCCAGTTCATACTCATGTTTATGACATTTTTGTTCTGTGAGCCTTGCAATTGGCTACAGTGCATACATTACGTGTCTTACACAGATAAGCGCATTGTTTTTATGAGAATTATGCGTTTCAATGTGCTTGCATCACTCCATTATTTTGTAGCCATGAGGGCATGCTTAGATGGGTGGCCGAGCAATGTGGCAGGAGACTTCGCCTGCTGCCTGCATTCCATTCTCTGGTCCCCTGGGAACTGACACCAGCCTCCAGTTGCCTGACTATCACCACGTTGGGGTGAGGTCAAGCCTCACACCCTTTTGTCTCCAGACACTAGCCTTGGCTGTGACCTGACACAGCCAGCAACCACCCCTACATCCCCAGTTTGTGTCTGCCCAGCCTTGCTGGTAAACACACAGAGTCCGTGTCCGCCTGGCCTAGTTGGTGTACATGCAACACGTAGGCAGCTTCACATACTCATTACTTTTGTACAGTATTATTTTATTAATACACTGCAGCTGAGCATTACCACCGTGTTTCTATGATCACCACATATAATCAGTACTAGAAGCAGCATATTCCTAGTACAGCAGTGGAAGGCACTACACCAAGGGGGGAGCATGTTTCAGTGGTGCTGGATGGACACCAGAAGTGATGACCACTGGGTGGTGGTGGTGTCACGTGCCCAACAGGAAGAGCTACTGAGGGGGATGCACAAGGGAAACACCAGTGGCTACTTGGGTGTTAAGAGGACGCTGGGCCGGCTTCGGCAGTGAGTGTACCGGATCAACCTGAGGCCAAATGTGCAGGAGTGGTGTCGTGCCTGCTGTGTGCGTGTGGCAAAGCAGGGTCCTGCCCAGAAGATATGTGCTCCCTTCCAGCTGCACCAGGCTGGAGCACCAATGGAGAGAATAGCCGTGGACATTGCAGGCCTGTTCCTTTGCACTCAGAGAGGGGCAACAGATTCCTCTGTGTGGCCATGGACTACTTCACTAAGTAACCAGAGGCCTGTGTCCTTCCCATCCACAAAGCAAGGACAGTGGCAGAGTTCCTTGTCACTCAAGTGTTCACACACTTAGGGGTGCTGGGTGATATCCACTCAGAGCAGGGATAGGAGTTCTAGTCTCTCTCTCTCTCTCTCTCTCTCTCTCTCTCTCTCTCTCTCTCTCTCTTTCTCTGTAAGCAAATTTACAATAGGCTTAAAGCTACATTTTTTTAATAGCTATTCAAAAAGCTTACAAATGCAAAAAAAGTAAGAAAACATATAGATACAAAAATAATCCTACCACATACAAGAAACTTTTTTTCATGCATTTCCTAAACCAAGTAAGTTTCCAAGTAAGTTATATATATATATATATATATATATATATATATATATATATATATATATATATATATATATATATATATATATATATATATATATATATATATATATATATAAAATGTATATGTGTATAATATTCACCTGGCAAAGTAATCTGTAATATAATAGGATTTTACACAAAGAATCAATGAGGAGTTCCTTGGTTTATTTTCCAAATAATGCAACAACTTCAGCATTCTTTGGACTTCAGGACTGGAGTGATCTGGTAACTGCCACACACACGAAATGTTGACTGCCGGTATTTCAGAAAAAGTGAAAAATCTAAAGTGATCAATTCCATCTTAGGCATGGTGTAATAACTGGGTGCACAAAGGATACAGTAAGACAATGAGCTACATGTATAAATATTTAATTTGACTGCACTGCATGCAACAGAAATATATACTGCAAAGACTGTTGATGAATCCTTACAGTATACACAAATTGTTATGAGGAAGATAAAAAATGGTATACAAAGGAAAGTTAGTCTATTATAAAATCAAGAAGTTTAATTAGCTTAGTGAGTTGCACCACCTTTCTAGCAATGAAAGGGGTTTTTCTGAACATGAACAGTACACCATGAATGTCATGTGTGATAAGTGCATTGCTTTATGGCAGTGAAACTTGTTAAAGATGATAGCGTGATGAAGCAGGACCATATTACAAAGAGCATGGTGAAGTGGATGTGTAATGTTGTGAGAGAAAGCCAAGCAAGTGAAAAATGAGAAGTAGATTTGGGACCAAAAACATCTGTGAATTAAAGCCATATTCTGTGGCTGTTGTCCCACAGAAACAATGCAAATGAATGAGTGTAACTTGCTGAATATTTTGAAGAGGAAGGTCAATTAATAGGTAGACCAAGAAGGGCATCGGATGAAGTTCTGAGTGACAACTAGGAAAATGAAGAAATTAACAAACTATTGGCAGTAAACACCCCCAAAAACTGTAATTACTCCCAGGAAGGTCTCATAATCACTGGTAGAAGTAGGTACTATGAACTCTCTTCTGATCCAGCTGTGACTTCCCTGAACATTTCCCTTAGTGTTTCACAGCTCAAAAGGGCAGTCACACGAAACTACATGCACATAAAGCACACACAACTCACTCAAAAAAAATAAAATAAAATAAATAATAATAATAATACAATTATCCTCAGAGTCTCTGTCTGAGGAGGGGGCCAGAAATGTCTCCAGCTCAGATTGCTTTTTGGTATCAATCTTCTTTAACTTTTCCTACATTAACTTCAGCAACATTCATAGCTTTAGATCAAATTTTCAATCTCCTCTTCTAAACCAAATTTTCTTTTCCTCACCAAAATACAGGTGCCTAAGGCAAATAACAGTAATCCCCTTTCTGTTCCCTGCTACTTTCTCTATTCTCATTTTCAATCCAGAGCTGGATGTTGCATCTAGTATGTATACAACAACCTAACTTGCTCTTGTGCCCACACTCTTGAGTCTTGAATTTTCAACCATCTGACTTTGACTTTAGAGTCACTCTCAAATTAAATTCATCTGTGATGTTTACCTTTCACCTCTTTTAATAAAAAATTCTTTGACTTTAATTTTTAAAATGTAGCACATCCTAAAATATAGCACATTAGGATGTGCTACATTTTAAAAATTAAAGTCTTTCACAGAGATCTCTATTCCTGGAGACTTCAATTTTTACCTTCAGCTTTGGCTTTCCTCTTACTTCACTGACCAAATTGGTAATCTAGCCTTTAACTTTTCTATCATCCACAACCTAGAACAATTAGTACAACACCCTACTCATATTCCTAACTGTCTTCAAGATACACCCAACATTCTTGAGCTTTTCCTAACCTCTAATCTTTCTGCTTATGCTGTCACTCTGTCTTCTCCACTGGGCTCCTCTAATCACAACTTCATATTTGTATCTTGTCCTATCACTTCAGTTTCTCCTCAGGATTCCCCAAAGTGCCTCTGCTAACTGGGGTATCTAAGGAGATATTATTCTGATTTCCCAAGAAATAATTACTGCTTCCATGTCAGAAAGGTGATTGTGTCTTGTATGGATGTACATATTCCTCACCCTTTCTTTCACTCTAAACCTCCCAAATCTTAGTTTAACTCAGCCTGTTCTCATGCTATACATGATATTGAGAGGTGTCCCAGAAATGGTACCTAAGACTTACATCTCCTGAAACTCACATGCTTTACATTCTGCCTGAAATCATACCAAAAGTGTTCTTCAACAACCCAAAAACTCCTTCATCAACAGAGAATGTCAAATCTTACTAACTCTCCTAACAACTTTTGACACCTAGCCAAAAATATCTGCAACTTTTCTTTATTTTTTTTTCCTCCTCTACTTCAGCCTGATGGCACCACTGCCATCTCATCTGTTTCTAAAGCTGAACTCTGCTAAAATCTTTACTCTGAAAAATTCAGGGCTACTTCTTCCTTCTCTTCCAGTTTCTTCATTATTTTGTGCTTCCTATTAAGATCCTTACTAATAACATTTTTAATGCCATCACTGGTCTTAAACCTTGGAAGACTTATGGACATGAAGTCCCTCCCATTATTCTGTGAAATTGTATCTCTGTGCCTGCACCTTGCCTGGTAAAACTCTGCCAACTCTGTCAACATCTATCTTTCCTTCCTGCTGGAGGTTTGTCTACATTCAGCTTGTTCCTAGAAAGGATGACTACTCCAAACCTTCAAACTACTCCCCCATTGCTTTGATTTCCTGCCTTTCTAAAGTCTTAAAGCATGCAGTAGTCTTGACATCAGACTGCACTGCACACTTTAAGACAGTGACAGCCCTTTTAGTTGTCTTCCTGGGGAGCCCAGACTGTTTTTTTTGTTTAGAGGTATTCCTTCCTCCCTGAACTGCCATAACCATCACTTGACTGTTGTCCTGGATACTGCCAATTGTTCAATTATTTCTCTAATTGAATGACCTGCTTCCTTGAGGCTTACAATCTGCACGATAGTCTCAGATAAACGCTTTTTTGTGTTAGCCTTATTAGCAAACAGAATGAATTATTACAAGACATTATTGCGCAATAATACACCAGGATGTGTAACAAACAAGTCATAGCAGATTACTGCTCTCCAACACACCCCAAGGCAAACTAAGGGGCAGCTGTGAGTCACTGACATGAAGCTGAGGGATGTGGTGACACCATGGCAGGGGCCAATGCTTTTGGCTAAAATGGCTCCCTCTCAAGAAGACCATTTTTGTCAGAAGTTTTGAATTCCCCAGTCAGGGAGTTCAATACTTATAACAAGTACTGTATATATATATATATATATATATATATATATATATATATATATATATATATATATATATATATATATATATATATATATATATATATATATATATATATATATATAGTAAAATCCCTCTTATCCGGCATCAACGGGACCACCGACATGCCGGATACCAGAAGTTGCCGGATACTTGAATAGAAGTGAAATTATGTCCACAATCACCACCCTACACTCACGCATCTTACCATAACAAAGATCAGCTGATCACCATGCTGCGCGTCGCCACCCACGCTGCCACCTCACGCTCACCAACACACAACACTACTGTACTAACACTGTACAACTTTAGGCATGATGAAGGCGTCAGGCGATAAACAGTGCACAAGCGGGACTGAGTCACTGAGTAAACAGAGTGCAGTGGGCCGCGGGTGGCACGAAGCAGTGCGCTCTGGTGGCAAGGGGACAAAGTATGCCTCACGCGGGAATTTTAATCGATTTTATGGGTACACATTGATTTTTTATTGATTTTAAGGCTTGGGGAAAAATGTGCCGGATACCTGAAGCTGCCGGATACTCGAATGCTGGATGAGAGGGATTTTACTGTATATATATATATATATATATATATATATATATATATATATATATATATATATATATATATATATATATATATATATATATATATATATA
This sequence comes from Scylla paramamosain, assembly GCF_035594125.1. Taxonomy (NCBI): domain Eukaryota; kingdom Metazoa; phylum Arthropoda; class Malacostraca; order Decapoda; family Portunidae; genus Scylla; species Scylla paramamosain. Next base: position 12,136,732 of record NC_087159.1, read on the forward strand.
TATATATATATTAAAATAAATATTATGAATGTTGATCAAATAAGAATGAATATAGAGCATACAGTATGATGCCAACAAGAAATGGAACTCCTGCAAGCAAATTTCTGCAAGCAATTTCTGATGCTGAAGCAACATAATGACCATAATGGATGATATCCAAAATTATGCCACACCATGGCTGAGAAACACAGGTCCTTAATTTATCTTTATAATTTTTTTTAAATAAATACATCTCAAAATTCAACATTTACACATGGATTTCATTCAAAACACTGCATATCACTGTGCCCCACTAAGAGGCCAGACACTAACAACTATCACTACATGCTCACACCTAATAAAAAATGTCTTGAGTAATTAATTACATATAAAAATATATGCACCATGTCATTGATTTCAATATTTTACATCAGTTGCACTTAGTGCATAGCAGTGCAGAGATGTGCAAAATTCCAAGCCAAACTAATTATGATAAAACTGCACATATACATTTATACATTATATACATAGATGAAGGCATATATGATGTCAATGGCAAACTTGGTATAAACCTTCATGGTTCACTCGGCACATCATCAAGTCAATGTGATCATATTTACATCAACGTCTGAAGAATGAAAATGAAGACCAACTGTTTATCAAATACTGACATTGTACCCCACTCTTCGTCTGCTGAGCCAACCCTGTATATCCCTCATCACCAGGCGAGTCAGCAGCTGTCAAAGACAACAGAAAAGGTTACTCTCATCAAGAATGCAAGAGCACTTTCTTGGTGGTTATGTACAGATAGGAATGGAAAGTTTTGTTATACTGTCTGAGGTGAGTTATAACAGATTTAGTATTACAGATAGGCATGGAAAGTGTTGTTACACTGTCTGAGGTGAATTGTAACAGATTTAGTATGTCAAATATAAGTAAATGTAAAGTAATGGAAAGTGAAGTGGTTCAGGTCAAATGGAGCATCCAAAGATGCTTTGGCCATGAAAAAGATGAAAGAAATTGAGAAGACCAGGTGAGTGTATATGAGTTAAATACAATCAATACAAGAGTGAAATGGGAGAATAAAGTACTAGAGAATGTAAGAGTTAGGGATGAGAAGAGGATGACAAAACTGGTGCATGCAAAAAAAGAAATACAGGAATAGGAATAAATGGAGATTCTTGTCACAGATCACTTAAGGATTTGTGGGAAACAAGTGTTGAATGTAGAGATAAAATAAAATATTTTAACATATGATTCTACCATCATAAAAAGACAATTAATTACAAATAATGCAAAAGAATGATCATAGGTGTAAAGGTCATATAAATCACAATCAAAATGCAAATTTGGCTATAATTCAGTGATAAGATATGAGATTTCATATATCAAAAAACAAAATTTTTTTTTTAGTCTTACAAAATACTTTTATAATTCTGTATTTAAAATCCTCTCCAACTTACTAGCAAAGCCAGCAGGTCAGCTGCCATCAGCATGTCAAATACATATTCCCAGCCGTAGATTGAGATGGGACCAGCTATCTGTGGCCCAAGAGCAGCACCTGAAGATTACGAACAAAGCAGTTATTACTTGACATTTTATTTTGTCCTCTTTTTTTCTAGAATATTTGGCTCAGCAAGTATGCAACCTCTTCCTTTTATTTTTCATTTGTATAAAAATGTTAACCCAAAAATATACATAGTTATTAGCCTTTTCTTGTTCTGGAGCTCAACCAAAACTTTACTTTTTGTGCAGGCACCACTGGAAGATGTTTTAAATTGTCTAGAGGTAGTTTAACTAATATAAAAAGAAAAATTACGAATATAAGTAGAAAAGTTAAAACTTCCTTAAAAATTTCCCACCAGCCCAAAAATCTGAGTTGAAATACATGCTGAGAATCATTTATCCACAATTCCGAATTCCAAAAAGCTCACAAATCCCAAGAATGGTGACATGACACATCACAAATGAGAAATTCCACATCACAAAGTGGTAGAATGGTTCCACTACCAGAAAAAAAAAAAAAAAAAAAAAAAAAAAAACATTGTAAACATGACACATGATGCTCAGTTTATTGCCATAGGAGATATCAAAAAGTGGTAAATTGTCACACATGGCAACTCACATGCCCTGAAGATGCTATGCTCAGTTTCTGAATCACTGACACTTTGACAGTAACTGTCAGGCACAGTGTGGGAGGACTCTTCTACACTCTCCTGCCAAATTTCTCTTTGCTGCAACCTTCTCATTTCATTTCTTACATTTATTTCTCCATACATTATAATGGATCCTGGCAAGCTTAACAACGAAGAAAAGAGTGCTGTGATGGTGTTTGTTCCTTGCAGATGTCCTCCAGCTGGGCTAGTTTTGACAATTCAACTAAAATGGATCTTTTTCCATAACCAATTTCTCAACTCTGCCTTGACCAATTGCTTAAAATGTAATAGCATGACACATCAATCCTTCTTCTTCAGTCTCCCACAAATCCGAACTTCCTAGGTGATATGGTGTCTCTGCGAAGTGGTGAAGTGAAGTAACTTTCAGCGCTTTCTCAGCCTGTGTTAGGATGGTTGTGTGCCATGCAGTGGCCTGGCTGGAGCCCTAGCATGGAGGACCACAAGCCTCCTTTATCTGCTTCCCTCACCAGTATCTCTGTCACTCACTCACATGAATGCCTAAATCTATCATTTTGCAGAAGTACTAAAGGAAATAGTACTGCTGTCTGCCACTTATAACACTCATGAAAAACATTGTAATTGTCATGGCTGGGAGGATGTATGTGAGCGAAACAGTCTACTAGTATTTTATTTTTTTTCCGGTAAAACCATTTTCAAGACTTGATGGAGTAGCTTCTCTCTCCCGATAGTATTTTCACTCAGAGGTTGTTTTGGAGCAAATTTGCCCTTATGTAGTGTGGAAGTCACTAGCCGCTTATCCTTGTCCAAGAAATCAGAGGAAGAGGAATGATCATTTTCCCCTGTAGCCATCATACCTTGGCAATCCTTGTATACCTTGCAGCAATCAAACCTTGGCCCATCCAGGTGCAAAATCACTGTTGTATTTGTTGGCAAAAAAAAAAAAAAAGAAAAAAAAAGAAAAAAAAAAATCACATCAGGATAAAAATCACCTAGATGAGGTGGATGACCAAGTACATTATCTAGTAGCAATAAAATCTTGAAAGGAATCGCTTTCTCCATACAATATTCATGTACTTGAAGAATGAAACAATTAAAAAAAAAAGTCTTCAAACAGTGCCTGCGTCATTCATGCTTTATGTTATGGGCAAAAGTAAACAGGCAATGTGTGCTTGTTTACATTCTTGAATGCCCAAGGGTTATCTGAGTGATAAATCAAGAATAGCTTCAGCATAAAGTCCAGTGTTTCCACCAAGCAGAAGAGTTGGTCGTTCCTTAAATGCTTTAAATCCAGGTATGCTTTTGGCTTCTTTGTGGATGTAAGTTCATGTTAGCATCTGTTTCCAGTGCAATCCTGTTCCATCCACATTAAATATCTGCTCTGCTAGATACCTTCTACATCTTAATGGTGTCTGTTTCTGTATCTGGTCTTCCATCCAAATGTGTAGTAATTTCTCCATTTTGTGGCTGGGTCCAGTACGTTGCTTTGTCATGATTGTCGGTTGCACTGATGCAGAATCTTTCACAGCTTCACAAATCTGTTCTTTGTCCTTCAAAATTGCCAACACAGTAGAGTGTGCTAACTTCAAATCATGTGCAATCACATTTGCTTTCTTCCTTCCTTTTATGCTGCTTAATCACCATCAATTTTGTGTTGAGATCAATGGCCTTTCTTTCCCTCTTGGCGGATTAAGGAGTAGAAAATTACGTGTTCCTTTTGGTAGACATCTTGTGGGGTGATAGTGTAGAAAAATTTCCAAAATGAGAGGCAAACAAACACTGGAGGAAGTATGTTATGCTGGGAGCTTTGTGTGGGCAAGAGAATGATGTGAGTGTCCCCAGCTCTTAGCCTCCCAGCCTCCAAATCCTGGCAGCACCAGGATTTGGTCGGAAAGTGTCATACAGAAGTGGTCATAAATGCGGTCAGTCATAAGTCACATAGGTCATAAGTCGACAATTAGCTGTATTATTAGTATTATTACTATCATTATTGTTATTAATATTATTGCCTTGCTATGGATGTATATGGCCAGCTGCATTATAAGTTTCTCAGGTGAATTTATTAATGAGAGACATGGTGACATTTCTCTCAGCACAAAGCCTATCAAAATCTGGGGTAATGGAACTAACAGTCAGCAAAAGACTGTCGCTAAAGTGGTCATCTGTGAGCTGTGCACAGAAGAAGACCAAGACTAGTATTGCCTTATGTACTGGTGAGGTGCACTGATGACCCAGGAAATGATCTGGTGGGCAGCAAGCAATGTCAATTTTGGCAAGTGGCCACAGGCTGCATGGGATGGCCTCCAGCCCATGGACCATGGACTGGGGACCCCTGATGTAGGCAGATCAATTATGATTATTATCTCTTTCCATCAAGGGCCAATAAGGCTAAGAATGTTAATGATATATGTATGAGTGTGTGGTCTCAGCCACCCTGTGTGGGATCACTGGCCTGGTATAGAGATAGATATGGATAGATCTAAATATACTTTCCTTCCAAAGATGCACTCTTTGTGTGTTTTGACTAATATGATAGAACCTCTGAACATGAATAACTCTTAACATCATTTTTTCTGAATCCAAATGGCATATCAATGTATTTTCTAAACCCAAAGAAGTTTCCTCTGATCACAAATGTGTTGCATATGCCTATTTTTATGACATTTATGGAAATATATAGAATGGCAGTTTGAGGGAATTTATTCCATGAATATTATTTTGGAATTTTGAGGGTAGACTATCTGGCAACACTGCCAGCACTATCCATTTTATTGTTGCCATACACATGTAGCATCTCCCATAATGTGACAAAGAGAGAGAGAGAGAGAGAGAGAGAGAGAGAGAGAGAGAGAGAGAGAGAGAGAGAGAGAGAGAGAGAGAGAGAGAGAGAGAGAGAGAGAGAGAGAGAGAGAGAGAGAGAGAGAGAGAGAGAGAGAGAGAGAGAGAGAGAGAGCACAGGTCTAGTATAATGGCATCCCAAGTAGGCCACCCTAGTATAATGGCAAACAAAGCAAATTATTACCTATAGAGCCAGTGCCATCAATAACAGCTGATACTGTTGCTAAAGCTTTGGCATTTCCCTTGAGAGACTGGTGAGTGCCCAGGTCAGCAGACACAGCAGTGGTGATGAGTGCATATGGTCCATTCACCAGGATGCCCACCAACACCAGAAGGAAGATGTTTATCCCCAGAGACACTGTGCAGAAGACTTGGTACACAAACATCTGCAGGAAAAGAATAACTAAGACTGAAAGATATTACTTTGTAGTAGTGCTGCTTTCTGTCATGATCATCATTATTAGTCTTCTAAATGGCAGGTTTCTTTTTCCATCTTGGAGGCAGTTCACCAAGTTACATGCATACTTGTATGATTTGTCAAGTCCTTTGGTTTTAAGGGCCCTATTAAACATTTTATTGTATGGTACAACTCCTGGTGCTCAACCTTTCATTACAAACCAATTCACTCAGTTTATCCATTCCTTCTTTCTCTTTACATGACCAAACCAAAGCAATTTACCAATCCCCACTATTTCACTAATGCACTGAATTATGTTTCTATAGGCCACTGCTCACTGTAACATTACATACACATGCTGGTTTATTTTAGCACATCTCAGTCTCTTGACATCATCTTTAACATTCTACATTTCACTACTATAAAAACATACTTATGCTTTCCACATTTTCAATCTAGTCTAACTTTTATACACTAAAGACCTCCCAACAATGTTAGTAGTAAAGTCTACACTGAACTTGGTATGCTAAACCCCTACTTATGTTACATAATTTAATATTGTTCTGTCCCATGAATGATATATGTAAATAATAATTTCATATGTAAATGTAGTAGTGTAGAACATTTGTTTGGTACACTTTTGTAGCACCTACGGAAAGAAAATCATTAACTATAGCTACAGAATAAACTACAATTCAATGCCAAAAAATCATCAACAAAACATCCTTAAGGATCACTCACCATGGGGATGGCAGCAATCAGCATTACAGCACAAGTAGATGCTGACATGCCTGAGAAGTCACTCACCAAACCTGCCAGGATGCCCCCAATGATGCCACCCACATCATAAAAGGTGGACAGGTTGGCACTCTCTTCTGCACTATAGGAGGCTGTGAAGAAATAGGTATGGATGATTTACACTTCATATTGTACAAAGCAGATGGAGCAGAGCTGTTTTTTTCATAAACTAAATGTACTGAAGTGAAAAGCAATATCATGTGTAGCACTTCCATGGTCTGAAAGTTAGAATTTCAATAAACTTATAAACAAGATTTTTTTTTACCACAACTTGCCACTTACTCTTATTGAGGATGTAGTTTGGTAGCCAGTAGAGAAATGTGTAAGATACAAGCTTAGCAAAAAACAAACAGAAGGAAAATTCAACAACTCCCTGCAAAGAAAGACAAGAGTAAGTTAATGGATACAGACAAACATTTAGTGAAGTTTGTGCAGAAGCAGTTGCACAGGAAAAATCTATTGATATACACGTTTCAGAGATTTGAAAAGTGTACCAGTTGTGACAAAGCATCATCCCTCTCACAACCAGCCCTATTACCTTCATCAAAACTTTGTATACATACACATCTCATTCACATCAGTAAAAACAAAAAAACAAAAACTCACAGGAATGGCAAGAGCCTGCAGAAATCCAATGGCCTTTTCTTCCTTGTTTCCCTGGGCCTCAGCACATGCCTCCTTTGTCTTGTCATCATAGCATACCTCCTGTTCCTGTAATGATGTTAACCACTTGGTCATTTGGGGTATCCTTTCCTAATGGTGTTCTTTTTCTGAAGGGAATATTATGTGAAAATGTATTTCATGTCCATATAATGTGAAAATACATACATATCATGTCAATATTATGTTAAAATACATTTCATGTCCATATGATGCAAACATAAATTTTATGTTCATGTCAATCTATCTTCTACTACCATACACTTTATCACACATTTCATAGTAATACACTTGGTTATATCTGCCACTACTGGTAAATGGAGCTAAGGAACATGGGAAAGAAATATTATGAAAAATACTCAAATGGGTTATTGACTCACATCCAAACATCTGAGTAGCTCACAAACCATTCAAACACAGCAAAGCATGGTCTGGTGGCTTGGCATCCCCACTCTCTCACCTCATCCAGATGTGCTCACTAATACTCACATGGCTCATCAAGGAGGCACTTTCTTCATCAGATGTGTCAGCAAAATCTCGTAGCAACTGTCTTCTCCTTCTATGGGGAAGAGAAGCACCCTCAAGCTAAAAGTAAGCAATAGGGCAAAGAACACATACAATTAGCCCAACAAGAACTGGATGACCACAACTTTCATGCAAGTTCTTCAGTCTTCGTCATATTGTGCATTTGTGCTAAAGTTCTTGGAAATAAGAAATATTTTCCTTAATTCAAGAATACAGTGAGTTCACACTTTTCATAATGATGATACTTGAAGTATTCGCAAAATACATCTGGTAATTCATCTCATGAGTTACAATACAATATTAGCAACTTTCTTAATGTCTTGTGCACTATTGTTAGAGCAGCTATCTTTGATGTGGCATCACATCAGTAATCTATGTTTCTGTTGCCCACTTAAATGGACTGTCTTTCCAGCAAGCAGTGTTTTCCACCTGCTCCCAAGTGTGAACAAGGACACCAACAGAGGACGATTGACCATCTATGTAATTATGGTGCAGAGCCCTCAAAGACAAGAAAGGATGATGAACATTCCCAAGCAGAGCCTCCTGCCTTCACTGTGGTCACAACCTCAGTTCAGGCTGGAGAGTCAAACACATCAGTCACAGTTTCACTCAGGAAATATTGATGCGGGTTTAATGTTAAAAGTGCTATTGATATTTTCATCAAAGTAAATCAAGACATTCTCCTCCGAATTCTCAAACATGCTTCAAAGACTCTGTAGCAGCAAGTAAAATTCAGAGTCAATGGAGGATGGTAAGCACACTCAGGAGTCTCCCACCACCACCACCATCACCACCACCATAGACATAACAATCTCAATCCCATGAACAGAGGAAGACATTCAGGAGTTGCTAGCTGATCCCCTGTAAGCCACCTGTACTGTTATCCCTCCAATATCTGGATGTTCATTACCTGGACTAGTCAATATCTGAATGAAATAATGTTCAGATATTAAACTGGACACACACCCTGTCAAATATCTGGATGCACACACACCAGCTGCTAGCACAACTCAGCTTCCTGCCCTGTGCCTATTTTTTTTTTTATTCCCCTCTCTTGCAGGCAAGCCAGTGTGACTAGTGTTGTGACAAACAAATGTTTTATCCACATAAATAAGCTGCATGTTCAGGTTGTATACAAAAATATAGATACAATACATAACATGTATTTATGTATTTTTACCATCTGCTGTATATATTTCCATTAATTTTTCACTGAGTGGTATGTCTTGCATTTGCTATTGTTGCTCCATGCACCTATGCAACCACACCTCTTCCCTGTTCCTGTCAACCCTTGGGCATGTTCAGTTCATATCTCTGCTATTCTGTCACTTGTTGACTCTTACTATGGAGCACATCCATATATAAGCATTTTCTGACAGAAATGTCATAGAAGAAACATGTTTTAAAGTTGGTTGTACATATACATAATACTGTACAATACCATTTTCCATACCAATGTCTAGTAAATGATGAGAATTAATTGGACAGCCAATATCTGAGCAAATGCAACTTCTGGACATGCCATGGACGAATTAAGATGGATATGGATATTGGAGGGATTTCTGTACTGACAAAATGCTAGAGGTTATAGAAAACTTTAATTTGAAAGGGATTGTGGATGAGGCTTTGGAAACCATCTTGTGCTGAAGTAGATGGAATGGAAATGAGGAACAGGACAGGAGAGGCTGGTCAGTACTGCAGCCATAACACCACACAACATCTATTCCATCTGGCAATATTCTGAGGACTTGAAGGCATATATAGTCTTGTATTTTTCCCTTCACATTGATCACCATGGCTGAAAAATTGACTCAGATAAAGTATAACACATCAAAACCCAATAAGCAACTTTTTCATTTTTCAATTATAAACTTCTTACAATTTCACTGCAAGCAATACTTTAACAGTTCCTATGGATTGTCAGAAGCATGAACTCACTGTAAATGAATTGAGGAGACGGTTAAACATTGAAGTAGTGACAACAATTTTCATCTTAACTTCTATGTGGCCTCCACTGTCAAATTTAGAATATATTTACAGGAAAATTATAATCTACATCATGCTACCCAACATATCACAAACTGTTTTTTTCTTGCTTTCTTTTATACATCTATCCTTAAAAATACATGGTGACATCAAGAAAAAACAGAATACAGGAATCCAGTCAATGTACATAAAATGAGAGAAAAATACCCAACAAATTTGGTATGTGGTATGTATGCATGAATATATGTAAGTATATGGCACAATACAAAGAAGAGGGGAGAAAGAGCTTGTGTACAGAATAGAATAAGGCAACTAATACCCTAAAGCACCTTAAAGTTAAACTCCCACGAATGCAAAATACAAAGAAAAATTCAAAGCTGGTACAACAACATGACCAGTGAAAACAAGATAGCCCATATCACTTTTTGCCAAAAAAAATTCCCATTTCTTACATCACAACTTGATTCCTACCTGGATAAGCTCTTACCTCCTTTTTATTTGGATTAGGGAGACCAACCAGTGTGGGTTCTGGCACCATGAAGAAGAACACCAACACCCCCACACTGGCAATGATGATGCCTGGGACGATGAAGGAGAGGCCCCAGTTGTAGCTGACAAAGGCTGCTGGAATGACTGTTCCCAAGATGTTACCCACAGAGGTGTGAGAGTTCCAGATACCCATGATCAATCCTTCAAAGAGACACAATGTTCATAATTTTAAATCAACTGTTAGTGTTCATCAACTCAAAATCACACACACACACACACACACATATATATATATATATATATATATATATATATATATATATATATATTTTATGGGAAACAGGCAGTATATATATATATATATATATATATATATATATATATATATATATATATATATATATATATATATATATATATATATATATATATATATATATATATATATATATATATATATACACTGCCTGTTTCCCATAAAATTATATCATTAAACACACATTTTGCTCACATTCTACATCTTGTAAATATTTTTCTCATAATTTTTAAACATTTCCATCATTTTCTGTATAATTTTCAAAATCTAAACAACCTTGTCAGTATCCCTTAATAACACCATTATCATACAACACTCACCTCTCCTTCCCTTGCCAATCCAGTTTCCAAGGCAAGTAACAACTCCCGGCCAGCCTGTTGTTTGTACCACACCACACAATACCTGGAAAACAAAAACTGAATATCTAAAAGTTTGTTAATGTACATAATATGACTCAAGTTTCTTGGTGTAATTAGATTATTCCTCTACAGTACATACATAAAAAGGAGATTAATCAAAAGCTCATAGAAATCTACAACCAACTCTGCATATCCAAATACAAGAGATAAGAGTGCATGGGATCTTTGCTAATACTATACAAGCTTTAAGAACTAAATTTTATAAAAAACATGAAAAATAAAGATAAATAAATAACAAATAATAATAATAATAATAATAATAATAATAATAATAATAATAATAATAATAATAATAATAATAATAATAACAATAAAAATGGTAACAACAACAAGAACAAAAATAACATTATACAATGATAAAAAAAAAAAAATCTTGTGATTTGTCCAGAAACTCACCTGTACAAGAATGTAGTACCAGAGAGTGTGAATTTCAAAAAAGTAACCAAGCCCAAACATGGAAGCAAAAACTCCTGAGAGCACCATGCCACCGGAGAGGAACAGCCGTAGGTCCATTCTTTCAGCTACGAACCCACTGAGAGCCAAGCCATCAAAGTAGTTATCATAAGTTTATGAGGAAAAGATGACTATACATATAGACATAAAAACAAGCAGACACAATTCACTGAAAATGATGTTATAACACAAGGAAAGATAACATTAAAGGGAGGGATGCTGGTTATTGTGAAGTGATCATGATAAATGAAGCACATTGATCTGCTGCAAAGACCATAATAATGTTCTAGAGAGAGAGAGAGAGAGAGAGAGAGAGAGAGAGAGAGAGAGAGAGAGAGAGAGAGAGAGAGAGAGAGAGAGAGAGAGAGAGAGAGAGAGAGAGAGAGAGAGAGAGAGAGAGAGAGAGAGAGAGAGAGAGAGAGAGAGAGAGAAAACTGAGGAAACCCTTGCCTATCATGCCCTGGAATGGTATCTATTATAAGACTCTATAAGTCAATAATTTAGCCGAATAATAAAGTGTATCATTGTTAACCATTTTCTCAAGCTTGATCATGCTTAAAACTGCATCAAGAACAATACATACTTCCATTAATTTATATAGCTATTTCACTTGTTATTTATAATTCTGCACTTTTCTATTATACAGCAGGTCTATCCATAAGAGATATACAAGCCATTTCCACTCTTACCTGAAGAACATGACAAAAGCATAAGTAAACAGGAAAGATGAATCCACTGTGCTTAGAAGAGTAGGTGCATTCTCATTATCTGTGGAAAACAAGCATACAAAAACTTAGTCTTCCATTTTCCTTATGAAAAAGTGTAATAGGCAAATTAATTCACTGTCAATATCACTCCTTTTCAACCCTTTCTGGTATGTCTCTGCAGCTCACCAAAAGGCTTCCAATCACACCAGTAGGTGCCATTTATAGTTTCATTCACAAGTGTACAGTTTTGATAGAGTACATTCTTCACCACAGAGATGGGCTTGCGAGACATGTGGTAGCTGCAGTATATAAGGAATGTCAGGATCCATATCCATGTTGAATATCTGGAAATACACAAGTTTAAGAGTTATACATATTTTTCCTCAAGCAAAAATACATAAAAATGAAGGAAACCTAATTATCATCATCAATATCATCATTATCAAGTACGTATTATTACTATTATCACATTTTTTTTATTTTACATACATAGGTATGAACTGAAATTTCTTTGTTATGAAGGTTTCTCCCACAAAGAATTAAACTTCTGATACTGTTTATGATAAACTTAAAGACCTATAACCACAGTTACCTTTATTCAGAATAAGCTGTATGTAATTTACATTAAAAATAATCAATCTATCTATATTCCAGGGTGCCAATCCAACACATGGTGGCCCAGACAAAGCACCACATATTCTTGCTCTTCATTCTGTGACAGGGGCTAAAAGAATGCTGCTACTGTTTTCCCTGCATGTCATAAGAATTGACCAAAAGGGACAGAAACCCCTTTCTCTCTATTTGTTCCTACAAACAAATAAAACCCTGATTCTGCTGCCCCCTCCCCCTCTCCCTCAGTCTCCTCCCAGCCCAGGGCATCACACCTAAACCAGTGCAGTTATATTCTGTCTGTGATATACTTTTTTTTTTCTTTTTCTTTATTCAAGGCAGTGGACAGTCAGATAATATGGGCATGGAGAGAGTGGCAAGGTGAGTGGTGACTGTAGGTGGTCTGTGAGAGAGAGATAAGAAATTAGTCTCCAAAATCAGATAATTTTTTTTTATTGATATGACTACCCCAGGCTGTTTGTACAAATAGTTAACATGGAATCACCACCATCACCAATGCCACTAACACAAACTAGAGTTTGTAAACATCACTAACCAAATTGTGTTGTGTGTATATTTCAAATGGATATCTCCATAGATCTCATGCCTTAACAGGAGCATCAGGACTTCTGTTATCAGGCCATCCAGCAGAAAATGCTAAACATGCTGCATAACTAATCTTTGTACAGTATGGTGCAATAAAATCATGAGGTTAAGATGTGAACTTATACTGATGCCTTGTCTTGAATAATTTTTCAGGAGAATGCCAACCTCATATACATATAGCTAGATAGTTCCATCATGATGAAAAGATCATACTGAGATGGATAAGTAAAGCTATTTTGAAAGACGATCTCATGACATGGCTTTAGACTGATCACCTGGAAGGAATGATAAGGAAAAAGCAGATAACACTAGGCATACAATGAAGAAAGACAAGAATAAGTGAGTGAAACTA